>NW_007726622.1:272420-347678 GCF_000696425.1 Galeopterus variegatus | reverse complement strand
TTTTGTGGCAGTTTTAGTTTTACAGAGAAATCGAGCAAAAAGTACAGATAGTTCCCATTACCCCCTCTATATATAGTTTTGTGGTACATTTTTTTTTTTTGTCTTTTTCCGTGTCCGGCAACGGATCGCAACCCTCAGTGTTGCCCCCGTACCGGACCGGGGACTGGCAACGGGATTGCAACCCTCGGTGTTGCTCCCGCACCTCGCTCAGCCAGTGAGCGGGAACCGGTCTGTATGTGGGATCCGAACCCTCGGGCGGGAGCGCCGCCGCGCTTCCCAAGCTGCGCACTTATCCAGTGCGCCACCGGGCCGGCCCTTGTGGTACATTTGTTACAATTATGAATCAATATTGATAAGTTATTATTAACTTAATTTTATATTAGAGTTCCCTCTTTGTATTGTACAGCTCTGTGGGTTTTGCTTAATATATAATGTCGTGTTCACCATTATCGTGTCCTACAGAATAGTTTTTCTGCCCTAAAAAGCCTCTGTGCTCCACCTATATTCAATCTTATATATTTAGCCCAGGCTTATATATAGCTCATGTGTATTGAATTTGACTTTTAAAAATTCTAAAATTTATTAAACTTAGGTACTATTCCAGTTGCTTTCCATGTATCTATAAAGTAGGTCCATTATTATCCCCATTTTACAGGTAAGGAGACTGAAGCACAAAATGGTTAAGTAACTTGGGAAAGTCTCGCAACATATAAATGGCATATTCAGATATTGAACCCAGACTGCTTAGTACGATGAGTATCTAACTAAGTGTAAGTGTTAAAAAGCATCAGAGACAGAAGGAAAGCTCCTCAGTAGCTTATTGAATAAGTAGGCTCTTTGATTTTCTGTTTTTTTACATAATTCTTCTATTTAGATGCTCGAGTCAAATGGAGAGAACTAAAATAAAAACCTTTTTAAGCATATAAACTGTACTGTTAATACTAAGCAGATAATGTTACAGCGCTGGATCTGTAGTAGGAACTGGGAAATACCTACTTGAATACGTAGGTGATTGCTGCCTAAATTTATGGATGTATCCTTTATATGGTCCAACGTCAGTTTTTGCATATCCTGAAGGCACAGACCCTGGACTTTGGTGTTATCAGCACCACACTAACCAGCCGAACTGGCCAGCCCTACAGCCCTAGCCTTGTTTTTTAAAAGCTGCTAATTACAGCATTGGTACATATAGTGATTAATACCTCTTCCCAGCTTCTGGTGCAGCTAGTCAGTCATATTTTAAAACAGCCAGTTGTTTCGTGCTTGGGATCTGGACTGCAGCCTTTGAAGTTATGCTTCAGTGTATCTTAAAAACATTTCCTTAGGTACCTGCTGATTACTGGCCTCAGTTTGTCCTGGTGAAGGCTTTTGGACTCGATTGTTTGCTCTCCACATTTATTTTGTTACACAGAGTGAGTGGTATAGAGAAACTCATTATATCCATGCTGGTGGACCTGGCCCTGGTTCAGAGCACCACTGTTGAGGACCTTGTTTACCTCATTGCTTAATTTTAACTGTGCTTTTTTTTGGCTGCTGGCTGGTGCGGGGATCTGAACCACTGACCTTGGTGTTATCAGCACCACGCTCTGAGTCAGTTAACTTCCAGCCTCTTGGCTGTGCTTTTTTAAGAAAAGGCCAGGGAAGCTATTCCAGAACCTAACTAAATTTGGTGTCAGTAGTAGGAGAGGCAGGGTGCTTCAGAGAAAGCTTATGTTCTTTTTCTTTTAAACAATTGTCAGATGAGGATCTCAGAATACAGACTTCATCACCATCGCTATTAGAGTGACTTACAATCACAATTTATAGTGAAATTTTCTTGGTTTGAGCGATGCCATGTTACTTCTGTGTGGTTTTTCTCTCCTCCAAAATGAAGAACTGCCCATCTTAATTCAGTTGTGAAAGTATCTTGAGCAGCTGATAAGAATTTTGGGCCTTATGTAAAATTTTTCTAGATGGTTCTATTCAGACGTCACCTTAGAGTGTAAGATTCTTGAAGGTCAGTATCTTGATTTTTCTTTTTTCCTGTCTACTGTGAAATACTGTACACAATAGCCATTCAGAATTTGAAATGTGCCTAGAGTTTGCATTTAATTTTATTTTTGTTCTTTAAGGAAATAAAAGTCATCAGATATTAGAATACTTCTCAATTACAAGTGATCTTAAATAAAATTTTAGATTTTGCACCTTTCTCTTTTCATGAGAATTAAAGATTGGATATATGAAACTCAGGACTCTGAGGGAAAGTGGCTTATTCTGAATCAACTTCAAACTTTTAAATGGAGCACTAGTCAGGAAATAGGAAATCTCTTTCGTGTGCATATTATTTGTCACCAAACTTAAGTTTACAGTAACCATGAGAAAGGGATAAATGGAAAAGTTTCTAGCTAACCAGGGTTATTTAGGGTAGGGAAATAAATGCTCTTCTTTGTTGTTAGTGTTTGTATAACCAGAAAAATCCATCAACATATAATGTGTACATATCATTTCACCCAGCAATTCTGCTTTTAGGACTTACAGAAGTTCTTGCATAAGTTTGTAAAAATACATATACTAGTAGGTTCATTGCAGAATTGTTTTAATATCAGAAAATGCAGGCAGTTGTCATCTTTATACTTTTCTATATTT
The DNA here is from genome assembly GCF_000696425.1 of Galeopterus variegatus. Classification (NCBI taxonomy): domain Eukaryota; kingdom Metazoa; phylum Chordata; class Mammalia; order Dermoptera; family Cynocephalidae; genus Galeopterus; species Galeopterus variegatus. The sequence continues at coordinate 345,053 of NW_007726622.1, read as the reverse complement.
CTAATTTTCTTGAAATGAGAACATAGACATATAATGGGAAATGGTATTCTTTTAAATTTGCACATTGGGACATCAGATAGAGAGCAAAAATATTGTTTTACATTCATTTTCATACCCTTCCATGCCTGACAACATAGCTCGTTCTGATGAAGAAAACAGTGATAGAAATCTACTGGAAATTCTTTTTAATACTCCCTTCTCCAGCAGTAGTAAGGTGGTGACATTAACAACTATTATCATTTGATAGCATACCTTTTTCTAAGTTTGGGAGATGTATTTCAAATATTTTTGTTACAAAGTGCTAAATTTCCTTGAAGAATTATTCTTTCAGTTTATATTCCCACTACAGTATATTATGATATGCCCATTTTGCTGTTCTCAGCATTACTGCACATTAAAAATTTTAAATAAACTTTTATTGTTTATTTTCTGACAATGGAGGCAATATAATTTATTGTTGAAATGTGGAAAATAAAAAAAAGACATTTTCTCACACATGGATATACACACACAGAGACACACACACACACAGACACACGCACACAATCTGTAATTCCTCCACCCAGAAGTACTGCTAACATTTTGGTATATCATTAAAGCACTTTTCCTTTCTAAGTGTACATGTGCTCACCGCTGGATTCTGGCCCCATGTTGCTGGCATTTTCGTGGAGTGGCAGAGGAGCCTCGGTATCTGTTGCACCTGCCTCCCCTGTTAAGTAGTGCTTATTCTGCAGTGCAGTTGTTGTCATCTTTGCTCATTCTCAGTTAGTTGGTCGGTTTTTAAATATGTGAGAAATATGGTTTCAAAATGAATGATGGAACAGCAAGAGGAGAGAACAGTTAAATAAAGCTGGGAAATTCTATTTTATGGGATTTGACAAACGTGCCTGTTAGGTTTGATTTGGATGAAGGAGCAGAGTGAAAATTGAGTAAGAATAATTTGTTACTCAGAAAGAGCACTCATTCAAAAACAAATCCACATGTTACTGTCTTGGAATAGGTAGAGATTTCTTAAGAGGGTGAAGATATTTCCTGTGTTTTCTTCTAGAAGCTTTACAGTTCCACCTTATGTATCTATTTTGTGTATATGGTGTGAGGAGGGATCAGTTAGGAAACTAAATTAAAAAGATTCTGTTTACATTGTCATCAAAAAACATCAAACACTTAGGAATGAATTTAAAGAAAGATGTGTAAAACCTCCACATAGAAGATACAAAGTATTGCTGAAGGAATTAAAGAAGACTTAAATAAATGCAGGTATGTCATCATAATATGTGAGTTTTTCCCAAATGGATCCAAGGATTCAAAACAATTCCGGATTTCAGCAGGACTATGTGTGTGGGTTTAAGTGTGTGTAAATTGAGAAGCCAATTTCAAAATGTATGGAAATGGAAGGATCAAGAACAATGAAAACAAGGGGTTTTCAAAGTAAGGTTTGTGTGTGCTCAGTTATCTCCCAGGACCCATTCAGGGGGGTTGTGAAATCAAGACTGTTTCCATAACAACAGTAAGTTGTTATTTGCCTTCTCGCTGTGTTGGTTTTGCACTGATGTTACAAAAGCAATAGTGGGCAAAACTGCTGGTGCCATAGCATAAGTCAAGAGAGTGGAACCAGGTCGTGCTAACAGTCACTGTGTTCTACAATGCTGTACATTCACAGTTTAAAAACAAAGCAAGTTCCACTTTAAAAAAAAAAAGACCGGTAAGGGGATCTTAATCCTTGACTTGGTGTTGACAGCACCATGCTCAGCCAGTGAGCAAACCTGGCCATCCCTATATGGGATCCAAACCCGTGGCCTTGGTGTTATTGGCATCACACTCTCCCGAGTGAGCCACGGGCCAGCCCCAGCAGGTTCCACTTAACAATGTTCTTTTTTTTTTTTTTGTCTTTTTTCGTGTCCGGCAATGGATCGCAACCCTCAGTGTCGCGCCCGGACCGGACCGGGACCGGCAACGGGATCGCAACCCTTGGTGTTGCTCCCACACCTCGCTCAGCCAGTGAGCAGGAACTGGTCTGTATGTGGGATCCGAACCCTTGGTGGGAGCGCCTCCGCGCTCCCAAGCGGCGCACTGTAGCAGTGCGCCACCGGGCCGGCCCGAACAATGTTCTTGACAAAACAGTACACTTTATTACTTTTAATAAATCTCGACCCCTTTTTTAAAAATTGAGGTAAAATTCACATAACTTCAAATTAACCATTAACTGTTGTACAGTGTTCAATGCAACGGATCGCAACCCTCAGTGTCGCGCCTGTACCGGACCGGGACCGGCAACGGGATCGCAACCCTTGGTGTTGCTCCCACACCTCGCTCAGCCAGTGAGCAGGAACTGGTCTGTATGTGGGATCCGAACCCTTGGTGGGAGCGCCTCCGCGCTCCCAAGCGGCGCACTGTAGCAGTGCGCCACCGGGCCGGCCCGAACAATGTTCTTGACAAAACAGTACACTTTATTACTTTTAATAAATCTCGACCCCTTTTTTAAAAATTGAGGTAAAATTCACATAACTTCAAATTAACCATTAACTGTTGTACAGTGTTCAATTCAATGGCTGACATTCAGTACATTGGTAGTATTATGCAACCATCACTTCTATCATATTTCCAGAGATCACACATCTTTTTAACGTTCTCTGTGATGAAGTGGGGAGTCCACATAAACCCACTTCTGATGCGTATTGAAGCATGGTGGTTGCCTTTAGAAAAATACTCATGGGGGGCCGGCCCGGTGGCACACTCGGTAGAGTGCGGTGCTTGGGAGTGCGGGGGCGCTCCTGCCGAGGGTTCGGATCCCATATAGAGACTGGTCTAGATGCTCACTGGCTGAGCGTGGTGTCGCGATCCCGTTGCCGGTCGCGGTACGGGCGCGACACCAAGGGTTGCGATCCCGTTACCAGTCACGAAAAAAAGACAAAAAGGAAAAAAAAAATACTCATGGGATTGTTTGAATTGTGCACTGAACTTCAAGCTGCCTTTCTCGTGAACTCCATTTTTACTTGAGATAACTACTGAAAGATAAACTGTGGTTATTTAGATATGGGTATCGGGTAGACTTTTTAAAAAATGAAGTGTATCTGTTATGTGAAAATCTAGTAGTTGTTTCGCAGTGTATACATATATCAAAACATCACACTGTGCGGCAAAAATATATAGTTTTATTTGCTAGTTATACTTCAGTAAAGCTGGGTGAAAAATCTAGTTGTCTATTAAAACAGACATATGAGAGATTTGCAAAATATGTGAAACAGTATTACTCTTCTTGTTACTTTTTTTGTTTTGGAAAATACAGTAATTATTCATGACACATATTTGCTAATTTGTAATAAGTTTATTTTTTAAGATTAATCACTAAATATTAATTTTTTTCTCAGTTTTAATTTCTAACATGGTAAGTATTGATAGACATAAGCAGAAGTTCTTTGATGCCCTCAATAATTTTTAGGAATGTAAAAGAATCTTGAGACCAAAAAGTTTGAGAACCATTGACAATGTCAGTCTTGACCAAAAGTGAGAGGACTCACGTTGCTTATATGATTAGATATTAAGACACTTATAAAGTTACCATAATTAAGATAGGGTGGTATTAATGAGTGGATTAAGAAATAAGCCAACAAAACAGAATAGAGAAGCCAGAACAGACTTACATATATAATAGTTTGATTTATGACACCATGGCAGTGTAGTGGAGAAAGGGTGGTCATTTTAGTAAATGGTGCCAAGTCCATTGGGAGGCCTGGGGAGTGGGGGTGAGGGCTTCCCCTTTTCCTTCTCTCTTTTTTTTCCTTGCGTTTTTTTGCTGAAGAAACTGGGGTTTCTTTCTCACTGCTTAGACTTTGCTGATTGTATCCCCACAGTGTCCTTTACATGTTCTTCTTTTCCTTGTACTTCCATACTGGTAGCTAGATTTAAAGGTGTGCTGGAGCGGGCAAGGGCAACAGACAAAAATTTCTTTGATGGTGGTGGTGTATATCAGTAGATATATAATGTTTAGTTATTGCTTTTTGGGATGTTTCTGGTGGTTGATGATTGCTGCCCAGATAGCCACTAATTTATAGTTGTTATGAAGTGGTAATAATTTAATTATACTGTTCCTTCTTCATAAACTAGTTGGAATACTTCTATAAAGAGAAACTTCCTATATTAGTCTGTTTCTTTTGCTTATAACAAAATACTTGGAACTATGTAATTTATAAAGAAAATGAAATTTATTGCTTATAGTTTCGGAGGCAGGGAAGTCCAAAGTCCAGGGAACACAGCTGCTGAAGGCCTTGGTGGTGGCAACAGTGACCCAGGGGTCTCATATGGCAGAAAATGGTGGAGCAGAGAGAACTTCTCATGTGCTCTTCTTTTAAAGCCCCCAGAACCAGGCTTCTGAACACCATTATTGATCCATTCGCCATGGCATGGATCTAATCACTTCTTCAAGGCCCCACTTTTCAATTACCATGATAGGATCTCCCACCCTCAATAGTTACAGTGGGAATTAAATTTTAGGGGGATAGGGGCCGGCCCGGTGGCGCACTGCTACAGTGTGCCGCTTGGGAGCACGGCGGCGCTCCCGCCGAGGGTTCGGACCCCACATACAGACCGGTTCCCGCTCATGGGCTGAGCGAGGTGCGGGCGCAGCACCGAGGTTTGCGATCCCGTTGCCGGTCCTGGTCCAGTATGGGCACGACACTGAGGGTTGCGATCCGTTTCCGGACACGAAAAAAGACAAAAAGGAAAAAAAAAAAATTTTAGGGGGACATTCAATCCAAGGCACTTCCCTTTGTTAAGTAATTGAATTTATTTTTATTTCAACAAAATTGAATTACTTTTATAATAAAATTAACTGAAATAAGTTCTAGGTCAATTCTGATTCTAATTTTTAATTTTATCTGGGTTTTTTTGGTTCTTTTTTTTTTTTAGCGGCTGGCTGGTAAGGGGATCTGAACCCTTGACCTTCATGTTACAACACGGTGCTCTAACCAACTGAGCTAACCGGCCAGCCCTAGATTTATGTTTTAATGTATAATAACTTATAGCAGAACTTCTCAACTTATCAGAGTCTATCTCTCTTTAACATATTTTGTAATACTTCCTATACTATTCTGAAATGAAATTTATGGATAATTTAGTACTATACACTTGATACATAGTATTTCTTGGTATTGAATTTTGGTTTGAAAATGATTTTCCCTCAAAATTTTGAAGGAGTTACTTCATTGTTGTAAAACATCCGTTGTTACTGAATACTAGTTTTATAACACATAAATCCTACGTACTTTGCATACTACCTGTTTTTTTTTTCCTCTTTGAAATCTTTTCAGAATTCTCCTATCCATTGCATTCTGAAATTTCACAGTAATGCATCAGTGGTGAAGACATGTGGTAGACTATTTTAATTTGAAGATATCTGTCTCCCTTTATAGCTGGGAATATTTCCCCCCTAATATTTCTTTCATGTTTTTTCCTCTCATTCAAGTACTTCTGTTTCTTGTATGTTAGATCTCTTGGACTGATTGTCTTTGTTTTCTGTATTTTCTCATATTTCCAATTTTTGTTCCTTTTTTTTGGTTCTAAGCTAAATTTTTGACTACTTTCTGTCATATCTAGTGATATTTTAATTTTCCCAATATTTTAAAATTTTGTTTGCTGCATGTTCTTTTTCACTGCATCCTATTTTTGTTTTATACAGTATCTTCACAAATCGTTTTAATAATTATAAGTAGTTTCTTCACAGTTCTTTTGCTGCTTAAATCACGTCTGTTTTCTCTAGGTTCCGCTTTTGATTTTTTATTTATCCTTTGTCCAGTAGTCTGGCCTCAAGTATTAGATGATTCATAGCTATCTGTTCTTACTCAAAACCTAGGGAATAGCGCAGCTGACCAGGAGATCCATTTATGTGGATAGACTTTGTCTACTGGCAGTTGTGGAGCTGGCTTTTCCAGGTCCTGCTCTCTTAGATTGGAAAATATTCAGGACCTCAGTATCAGCTCCCTTTGTACACATTTTGGGCTTTGTCTCTTAATTGTTTTTCTTGTCTAATTGTATTAACTAAAACCACCAATGCCACGCTTAATAGTTTCTGATCTTAGTGAAAGTGCCTCCAGTGTTTACCTGTTAAATGCTCATCCTGGACTTTGATTTATTCTGCTTAGTCTTTCCTATCTGTCTTCCAGTGTTTTTTGAAATCTTTGATCTGCTGATGTCCTGCTGGGATTCTGTTTACAATGGTTTTAGGTTCTTAGTTTTTAGTTCTGTTGCTGTCATTTTAAAGGCATCTCAGAAAAGAGGACATAAACACATAGGTTTTGCCTATCATTGATTATTTAATTATTATTCCATTGAGACTCTAAAAATTTAACAGACACACACACACACTGGGATGCTGTGAATCTTCTTTCAGTTAGGTCATTGAATAAAAGTATTTCATGATACCGGTATTTACCTCTTTGTGTCTCTTTATGAAACTTAGTTATCAAACTGTTTTGGAAATACATTGTGACTCTTTTATTCAGTATTGACAAAAAATTTCCATCCATTTTCAAAAGCTGTAATTTGAGAAAATTTTTGGTTTATGTTTTACCTAGAGTAATTAAATTTTGAAGGAAGAATTTTTCCTTAGGTGGTCATATGAAAAACTAATGAATGAACAGAAAATATTTATCTATAAGTCGAATTTTTTTCTTTAAAGAAAAATGTTTCAAATACTCCTATAGTTAGTGGATAGGAATAGAGTGATTGCTAGAGTGAATTTATGCACTGCTATGGTTAGGGATGATATACCGAGTTTGGGTGAATGCTTGGTGTAAACTTGGTTCCAAAACTAGCAGATGATAGAACAGTCCTCTTTGTTGTCGGGATCACAGAAAACTGATCAATCTCCCTGTAACCCCTCCTTCTTTTCTTAATTTGAAGAATTTTTTGGTGGGGGAGAATATGTAATATATTGATATGGTTCAGAAAGCCAAACGTACAAAAAAAATGGAGGTTCACCATAAAATGTCTCACTCCTACGTGGTCCTCCAGCTCATTAGTGTTTCTAGAATCTTATGTGTACTTACAGAAACATTCCTTAGACATAGAAGCAGTGAGGTATGTATGTTGTTGTGTATCTGTAAGTAAATTGTGGGATAAATTGTGGTGCTGTTATTTTATCAGGTTTTTAGATGAAGTATCTTGGCAATAGCTCCAATTGGATCATAAAGATCTGCCTCATCCTTTTTTATGGCTGTTTTTCTAATTTATTTAATCTTAACTGATGGATATTTGGTTTATTTTAGCCTTTACTGTTTAAAAACAATACTACAAATAATAAACTTGTACGTAGGTCATTTGACATGTCTGATTGTTAGTATATCTGCAAAATTATATCTAGTAAAATAGCTGAAAATGTCCTAATTAAGTTTTCTGTATTTTGTATTTCTTCATATTTCTCCATTGGTCAAAACAGGGAGGTTCAACTGAAAGGATTTGTAATTTGTAAGTTTAATTTAGGATGTGTTTGTTGAGACCTTCTTTGTTTTCTTTAGAGAAAATATTTTTACAGATAACGTTTGTTGAAAAATTAATAGTAATACTAACTTTTGAGTATAAGTAATAAAATATAACTCCACTATGGATTATCAGTCTCTTTTCAGTTTGGCTACTTTTTTTTTTTGCAGCTGGCCAGTATGGGGACGCAAACCCTTGACTTTGATTTTACAAGGCTGTGCTCTAAACAATTGAGCTAACTGGCAAGCCCCAGTTTGGCTATTAATGTTTTTTTTGGGGGGGGGGGGTTAAAATTTTTTTTATTGGTTATAAATATTCATGAGATACAAAGCTGATTGCTACCACTCAGGCCCAAGATGTGAAGGCCAGATTCATGCTGGCAGCATACCCATCACCACTAATAGCATTTGTACCCCATGTCCCCCACCCAATTAGCCCCAGCCTCCCTGGCTATTAATGTTAAAGAAGCTTATTTGGAATTTTAAATAGTTCTAATTAAGGCAATTTTTTTTTTGCCCTTTTATTATGCCAATATTTTTATCTTAAGATGTTAGATTTTTGCAATTTCTTGGTAATTTTTTTTTTCATTTTTGTCTTTTTTACTGACTGGTAACGGGATCACAACCCTCGGTGTCGCACCCGTACCGGGGACCAGCAACGGGATCGCAACCCTCGGTGTCGCGCCCGCACCGCGCTCAACCAGTGAGCGGGAACCGGTCTCCACATGGGATCCGAACCCTCGGCGCCGCCGCACTCACAAGCGGTGCACTCTCCAGTGCGCCACCGGGCCGGCCCAGTAATTTTTAAACAAAATTTGTATTAACCTAAAGGGTACTATTGATGTATATAAGTAATGCTACTTAAGAAATGAACTTCACATGAGTACTCAGTGTACTTAGGCTTTTAGGATTGCCATAGAAGTAGGACTGTAGGAAAAATAAGTAAGTGGAGAAAAATATCACAGTTTAACATTTAAAGTCTGCATGTTTAGCCTGCTTTTGTTGAAAGTTATATTTGTACTGTATAATCTTTCCTTTGAAATTACCATTTAGCCCCTTCATGGGCTTGAAGCGTTTACCTTCCCAACCAAAATCGCAATGCCAAAGAGCGCTGGGTTGGATGCCAATTATATCCCCGTGTATTGTTCCAAGTACTGGTGTTCCACATGTTGTGGAACCATCTGTGAGATTTTTCTGATGATTGAAACCATTTATTTGTCACCTGTCCTGGAGAGGAGGATCTTCCCAACATCTACTACCTTCTTTGGAATATTGCACTTTCTCTTAAAAAAGAGAAATGTGGTATCAAGAGAAGGATTTTTCCCCCCTTTATTCCTTTTTGACAGTTTCTTTCATATTTGGTATCAAATCTTCAGAATCATGGTCTCTTCAGTAGTCTCCACATTCTAAGGACAGAATGACCTTCCTCAAACACTACTTGTCCATCATTTTTCTTCACAAAATCCATTAATCTCTTATGTTAAGCCCAAACTTACCTTCTTGGCTTTTTGTTCTTCTACTTTACCTCCTTAACCAGATTTTTATTTTTTATTTTTTTGGCTTCCTTTTAATGTTTATTTGTTAATATCTGTTAAAGCAGTACTGTATTAACAGAAAATAAATTTTGAGTAGAAATGTTTAAAGGTTTCCAGATTTCTTTTCTCCTCATTGTGCTTCTCTTTTTTTATAAACTAAAGATTTATAAAAACATACTTTCACTTATATAGGCCATCTTAAATGTTTATTACTAAAACATAGTTAAGAAAAACCATGGTTCATTGACTCCATAATGAAGAGCAGTGATTCTCAACCAAGGGCGATCTGTTTCACGGGGGACATCTGACAATGTCTGGACAGTTTTCATTGTCACAGTAGCTGGGGCTACTGTCATCCAGTGGGTAGAGGCCAGGGGTGCTGCTAAATATCCTACAGTGCATAGGACAGACAATAAAGAATTATCTGGTCCAAAATGTCAATCAGTGATGGCAAGGTTGAGAAAACCTGATGTAGAGTCATCACAAATAATCCTTGTCCTCTTGGTATAGTAGTCATACACATTTATGCACTTTATGTAATTAAGATCCTCCTTTCATTTTAAATTTAAATTTTATTTTTTAATATCAAATATATGTATATACTTGTCTAATAGTATATAAAGGGAGCCATATATGTGGTTTCTACTTTGTAATCATTTTCAACCCCTCTGACAGTGGCTTCTGCATTTTCACCATTCTTATATTGCTACTATTTTTCAATGTTAGAAATTCCTCTTTATTTTCTCTCTCTTCCCTATTTTCTTTCTCTTGTGTTTCCAGTATTATCATAGCTTTTATTTAATAATCTTTGTGTTTTATGTACATATAAATATTCCTCATATATTCTTTCTTGTACCTTTTGTTTTCTTTGGAGTTAATGTTGTTTTGCCTTTTCTTTTTGATTGGTCTTCTAAAATGTAAAAAAATTTATTCCTTGCATTTCTGAAAAGCTTTCTCACACTTAGTTTATGATTTGTTTAGGCATATAATTCTGGTTTGGAAATCATTTCTCAGAATTTTGAATCTTTTATTTTATCTTACAGTGTTACTTTTGAGAAATCTGATCTTTTGAAAGCATTTTATATCTTTGAACTTCATTATTTTTTAATTTGGTTGTTGCTTTGTAAAATTGTCTATTCACTGAATTTCCAATCACAGAGCTTAGTATTTTGAGATTGTTTTTCATATGAAAAAATGTTCAGAAAGCCAAAAGAAAAATGCATTTCTTTAATGAAGAAATAATGGCTTTCATTGAACAAGAAGAGTTTAAAGTAAGACTTTGCATCTGTAGAAGTGGTTTTCCAAGTTTGGTGTATGTAAAGATTACCTGGTGATGCTTATTAATCAAGTAGATTCCTGGATCCATCCCCAAGATAGTGGGATTCAGTTAAGTCTGTCATGACACTAATAAATTTGCATTTTTCTAAGCAGGGATTGTGGTTCTGAACTATTTTACAAGCCTCAGTTGTATCAAACTAAAGGAAAGTCTAGGCAGTGGTGAAATGACCACTAATTTCATCATCTTTCATTTATACAAATGTGTAACATCTTTAGATAAAATATATAACCTGTATGCACATTTTTACACATGGTTTTTGAATCTGTAGGGTTATACTGGACATACTATTAAGGAAGCTTCAGATTCCAGGCTGATCAGCACCTGCCATTAAATATGGGACCGTGTTGTATCATAATTTTTTATTCACATGTTTTTCTATCCCAGCATCCTGCACAGTCTTTGGAACAGTTTAGTTTCAAAAACTTTATGAGTGATCTGTGGGAAAGTATATTATCTCTATAGCAATTCTGTACGCCTTTATGGTTCCCTATATAAAAGCAGTATGAGTCTGCAGTAGTATTTCTTTGTGTTATGCTCTTGGTGTGCTTTATATCATGTTTAGGTATCTTTATTCCTGAAGGATTAAAATATTGTATAAGAGGCACAATTAGGTTCATTGCTTGAGTTCAGGTATAAGTCAATTGGGTTATCTATATTCAGAATTTGGTTGTAACAGTTGTCCCTTCATATCCATGGGAAATTGGTTCCAGGACCAAAGTCTGTGGATACTTAAGTTCCTGATATAAAATGGCATTGTATTTGCCTGTATAACCTAGGTACATCCTCCTATACACTTTAAATCATCTCTAGATTACTTATAATACCTAATATAATGTAAATGCTACATAAATAGTTGTTATATTTTATTGTTTAAGGAATAATGACAAGAAAAAAGTCTGTACATGTTCAATACAGATGCAGTTTTGTTTTGTTTTTTCCTCACGTATTTTTGATCCTCAGTTGAATCCATGGATGCAGAACCCATGGATATGGAGGGCTGACTGTATTTCCTTTAGATTGGCGTTAGCTTAAATTTACCATGTTTTTACTCTATGAGCCAAGATTTGTTTGGCATAAAGGAAGCCAATGCTTTAAACATCTTTTTTAAACTACTTTTATCAGCATCTCTGGGCATGGTAGTACATGGGTTAATTACATATTCATATTTACTTCATAAAGTAATTCTGATTCAGCCTCTTTGTTAGCTGTTAATATATGTACATGAGAATCTTAAGTCTTAGATTTTCATTTTAATTTAGGAAAAAGTACAATGTAGCTGCATTAAAGAAAATTTAAAAACTTAAAATCACGTATTATCCTTTCATCTTTGCATAAAACTACAGTCCCAGAACCAATTTATATTTTAGGTTGACTGGGGTATTGTTTATATTTTTTGGTAGTCATGTTGTGTTCTAAAACTGCATAACCAATGATTCCTTATCTCCTAATTTTGAAAATAAGGGCTTGATAATTTAAATTCTTTTGTTACTTCAGACTGCATGGAAGAGACTTTTAAGTATACTATATTGTTTATATGAATTTTCAGTGTCTGTTAACCCATAAAATTCAACTGAGTATTAAAGACAGTGGTGTGTATTAAAATAACAGTCAGTAGGTTTTGCTTCTCCCTATTAAAAAGCAAACCTGAGTTTAGAGAACTTCAAAAAAGGGCATTATTTCCTCTAGACGATTAAGTATTAAATGTGAGAAGTATTGCTTTGTCAGCTGTTATGGAATGGAAAAAAATAAATGAAAACTATTTTTAGAAACTCCATTTATTACTTCATTGTGCTGCGTGTGTGGGCACATATTCCCAGGCCATAGGACTTATTCTGTGTGGTAACTGTAGAGGTGCTAATGGCAACAGAGCAATTTTCTTGGTTGCAGTTCTGTCCTTTGTAAGTGTATGTCAAGAAATTGTTGACTGTGAGTATTATTATGTGTTTTTCAGTAATAATGTTACTTTTTCTGTTTTACTAATAAGCATGAATAAAATATATTAGAAAAACAAAACATTTATAACTCTTCTGGTAACCAATTTAGAGATTTGACAGTATAATATGGAAATACCACATGCTCTCAGAGAAAGCTTTCTAAGTGACATTAACCTAAGATGATTACCAGAAAGATGTTTCTATAATTTTTTTTTTAATTTAAAGAGTGTAGAGTTGCAAAATATTTAGAAAACTATAACTGTTGAGCAATGTGTTAGCACTTTACTTCTGGTATTTTATTTTGCTTTTGGTAATTTTTTTTCTTTGAATTTTTTTTCACTTTGGTAATTTTACAGCAAGCTATTCTAGCTTCTTATTTAATGTACATGTGATGTATTTGTTTTCACATGTTGGTGTTTAGGGATGTTGTGGCTTTTGTTTAGAAAATCAAATGATGTTATGGCATTTTAAATATATTTTGTGAGCTCTGGCCATTATCTGTAACCTGAATAATCTATCAAAATTCTCCTGTCAAATTTATAGTTATACTGAATTTTTCAAGTGGGTGAGGATAGTTTTGAAAGTGCTTGTAAATCTTTTAATTGGATAACCTTAATTTTTCTCAAAGTCTAGACAAGCCTTTTAAAAATAAACATTCATTTCCAAACTGTCACGCCCAGGACTGCGGTCAAAGGTAAAAGCTCGCAGGCCTCAAGGTCTGTGAATTTGTAGATCTCTATTCTGCCCCTTGCTCTATAGAAGATCCTATGTTTAAATTTTAACTAGACCTTAGAGCAGTTTCAATAAAGGTAAGTTAGTTACACACTGATTTGAATTACATTGTTTTTAGGTTCTCATATGCTGTGGTTACTTAAAAAATCTGAACGTTGTTTTACACACCAGTTTGTATGGTGATGAAGATCCCTAGTGCATACCTCATAATGTCTGTTTATAGATTCAGAAACTCTTAGTCTGAAGGTCTCATTGTACTCTTTTTTTTCCCTTGAATAATCAGGAATACCTATAAAGTGTTGTATGTTGTGAGGATTTACTGCCTAACACAATTCCTTCCACAGGTTAGCCTCTCAATAAATGTCTACAAAGACAATCTTATTTTATAGGTTACCCAGCACCAGAAGTGTAAGGCAGGTCGAAATAGTCTGAATATATTCATTTAAATATATTCTTAAATGCCATCTCTTTCTTAATTTTGCATTTTCCTAACTTTGTATGTCATCCCTGTGAATGTAAGGTGGCTTTTCATACGTTTATTTATTTATTTATTTATTTTCTCTTTCAACAGGGGAAAATGCAGTGTTGCACTTCTGAATGAAACAGAATCAGTATTGTCATATCTTGATAAAGAGGTAAGTCACAATCATACTTGTTTAGTGTTTTTTTCCCCCTTTATTTGACACGAAGCCCATAATTTTGAATTTATCTCTTTTTTGTACCAAAGTATTATTGCACCGTTAAAGCAGTGTTATAGTAAATGTGTAGTGACTAGAATGCATTCAGGTAGTTTGATTTTTCTGCTTAGCTGAGATAAGAGTTAATAAAAACCCCTGTGTCTGTTTTTCAGTCAGTAATGAAAGATTTTATGAAGAATAGCACATGCTTTAGTTGATAGTAGATAAATATTTTTGGCTTTATGAAATAAATACTTTAGTGTTGTTAGCAATTTGTATATGCTAAAAACTTTAGTAGATGAAAATTAGCAAAGATCTTTACAGTTTTCTCCCATCCACTTGACTTACTTGATTTTTAATCACAGTCCTTTACCAATCTTTAGGGAATCAGTCTCTCTCCTTCTCTCTCTCTTTCTCTCTCCTCTCTGTTTGAGAAGTAGTTTTCTTTTTTTTTTTATTTTTTTTTATTTTGTCAATATACAATGTATATGATTATTATGGCCCTTCACCGACACCTCCCGCCCTCCTCCCTCTCTCCCCTCCCCCCCAAGAATGTCCTTTCCGTTTGCTTGTTGTAACAACTTCAAAAAAAAAGTATAGTAGTTATATCTTCTTCCCCACCCCCCACCCCCGGTTTTTTTTTTTGTGTGTGTGTGTGTTTGTGGGTAAATTAATTTGTTTATTTTTTTTTTAGCTCCCACCAATAAGTGCGAACATGTGGTACTTCTTTTTCTCATCCTGACTCGTTTCACTCAATATTATTCTCTCAAGGTCCATCCATGTTGTTGCAAATGGCAGTTGAGAAGTAGTTTTCTTTTAGACCAAAACAAATAATAAAACATTTCTATTTCTTTTTGCTTGATTTAATTTTGCACTATTCTGTTTCTATTTAATTTTTTTTTGGCTTCATTTAATTTTGCACTATTTTACATGATCATGATAACACCATGCTCTCCTTAAAGATTTATGAATTTATTTACCAAAATTCATACATGCTGAAGTTTTATGCTTTCTTTATTGTGACATTGATTTTTTCACTTTATAAAAAGTAGAACAAATTATGTTTACCTAGATATTTTCTGTCATTTTTTTCAGGATACCTTTTTCTACTCATTGGTCTATGACCCCTCAGTGAAAACGCTATTAGCTGACAAAGGTGAAATCAGAGTAGGACCCAGATATCAAGCAGACATTCCAGAAATGCTTGTAGAAGGTATGTTTTTCTCTGGGTTCAAGTCCTGTGAAAACACATATATCTTGAAACTGAAATATTCTTATATCTCATGTGGAAGAGGCAACTTTAAGGGTAAAGTTTAAAATTTATGAGCACAATTTAGAAGTATAACAAATAGCAATGGAAAATAATTTATTTGATCGGTTATTCATTTGTGACTTCGCATTTTCAAAGTTTTATGGTTGTGTTTTTCTTTTAAATACAGCTTTCTTAATGTTAGTGTTGTTGAACTTGTCCATTTTTTTTTTTTTTTGGTGGCTGGCCTACATGGGGATCCATGTGTTTAAATGTGATATGCTCATGCCTTCAGATTCTTAAATCCCTGTAAATCATCTAGCTGAGGTGGCCATGGAATCTAGTGAAGAGCTATGTTTTGGTGAGATTTTTGGCTGATCTGGGTAGTTTATGTACTAGAGGGACATAAAGCTTTGCATTTTAAGAACAGATCTTCCTACTGAGAACTAACTTTTCTTTCTCTTGTCATGACTGTACACTTAAAAATTTTTATTTTCTGATTTCAAAAGTAAAACATTCTTACCATTAAAGAGTAAAACAATAAATAAGGCAATGTATAATATAGAAAATGAATCCCTTTTACTTCAGTTCTGCATTTAGTTACTATTACCATTCAGGGTACTTCTTTTGTTTACACCTTGACTTATAATCCATCCAGAAATGGTCCTTGCACAGTGGCATGTTGCACATACTCTTCTGCAACATTAGTGAACAGTTTATCTTTAGCATTTTTCCATAAGTGGACTGAATTTATTCTTTTTAGTGACAGTATAGTTCTTATATTTCCATGAATACAGCACAATTTCCCTTCCCAGTCTCCTATTGATAGACTTTTAGGTGTCTGTGTTTTTTGATATTAAAAATGGTGCGGGCCGGCCCGTGGCTCACTTGGGAGAATGTGGTGCTGATAACACCAAGGCCATGGGTTCATATCCCATATAGGGATGGCCGGTTGGCTGATTGGGTGAGCGTGTTGCTGATAACACCAACTCAAGGGTTAAGATCCCCTTATTGGTCATCTTTAAAAAAAAAACAACAAACGGTACCACTTGAAAATCTACACATATATTTATGCTGTGTAAATACTTTTTCAGCACACTCTCTGGAAGTGAAATTATATGGATAATTTTATAGCACCACGCTCTAACCAACCGAGCTAACCAGCCAGCTCAGTATGAATAATTTTTGATATTGAAAGTTCTCTGTTGCCCTTCCAAAAGGCTATATTAATTCATGTGTGTAAAAACCAGATGCCTTCACCAACACTGATTATTATGGTTCCCACCCCCTCCTTAATTGTTTTTGGTAGACGCATATTGATGTCATTTTTTTTGTTGTTGTTTCATTTTTCAAAGTTGTGATTATGCTTGCTTTAGTAATCTATAGCTCTTCAGTAAATTTCTTGTGCATTTTATATTTGGTTACTTATGTTTTTTTATTTGGCAAGAACCTTTTGAATACTTGTGTCCTTTGTCCAAAAGTATTACAAATCCTACCACCACAAAGGTGATTTTGATTTTTTAAAAATTTTAATAGTGATTTTAAATTTAAATTTATTTGGTTTTTGCTATGCAGAATTATTAGAATTTATTAGTCTTTTCCTTTAAGGTCTTTATGATTAGTTATGTACAAAAAGACCTCCACTTTTGTTTCTAACATCTGATTGTTAAAACTTAGGAGCTCTTCCATTGGTTCTCCTCTCTCTCTCTACTTTTTGTCTTACTTCTAGAAAACCGATGCTGGAAAGTTAAAGCAACAGATACTCAGGATAGATTGTGTGGACCATAGCACACATTGGTGCCAGTGGTGGATAAGTAGGGTGGCTGTGAATCACACCAGGCTGCAGAGTTCTGTGTTTTCATGAACTCCAGTACCAGGAAGATCAGTCAATAAATGATTAAACTTGGAGAACAGAATGCCATGTCTGTACTCAGCTGTGTTTGGAAGTTTTTTTGAATAGATTGTGAGTAGTGAATCAGTTTATTATAGATTAAGAGATTGCATTTTTTGGCATTTTGATCGGTGCAAATCAACTTGTCTTCCAGAACTAATTTTGGATATTTATAGACCTTAATGTTTGATATTAGACCTAAGGGTTCACTAAATATTCATTATTTTATTAAGGGAGATACTTGATTTTCTAACTTTATAAATGGTGCTGCAATGACTGTCCTCTTATTTAATGAGTAATTGTGCACTCTGCAGATATAACTGGAAAATATGTCCCTAGAGGGGGAATTGCTAAGTCATAGAGCACCTGTGTTTTAAATTTTATAGAAAATGCCTTCCGAGGCATTTTAGACATATAGAAATTGTCTTCCGAGTTGTCATTTACATGTGGATTTTCCCCTTGTTTTCATTCAGATATAACTTACATGTGGTAAATCTCCTCCTTTTTAGTATATATTTCTGTGAGTTATTGACAAGTATATATTCTCCTAGTTAGATATTTTAGCAAGTCTACTGATCCACATAAGTGCATAGGCACCCAGCCTAAGTCCTACATTCCCTGGGAAGCCTTTTGTAACTCTTCCTTGAACTGTGATCTCTTCCTTCTTTGAACTCTGCAGGCCATGTCATTCACGTAATCTTTTACACTATTTTTATTATTTGACTTTCATAATTGTGGTCTGCCTGAGCTGTTGATGATGTGGTGCTCTCAAGCACTAAGCATAAGCGTAGGCATATAGTAAGCCTATACATTTTTGCTTATTGCTGATGTAAAGATAAGTGCTGAACCAAGTAATGAAGTTGGGATATTCCAAATAACAGTGGGCAAAAAAGTCGGATCATAGGATCTCACAAATTCCCATTTATTTGAAAAAAACTCTTTAAATATGGTATTTGCCCCTGAAAATCATAAAGTCTGGTTATAATTTTGAAACCATCTCTGCCTACCCTGGAATTGTTAAAAATTATCTTAGGAAACAAAATAATACATAAAATGCAATAATTTATTCTACAGTCCTCAAAAAAGGTCTTGAGGTTCTTGAGCTTTATTTTGCAGGTAAGAGCAATGATTCTTAACAGCTTATGTTATTTGGGAAGTTATGCCAGCTCTGACAAAGTCATTCTTTGTATTTAGAAAATGTGACTGAATATTCATTAATGTAATCCTATAGTTCATTAACGAATGTTAATTGACTTTCAACCTAATGTTTCTCCCAGTAGTCCTCTGGGTGAGTGTTTTACAAACTTTATTCTGGCAAGATAATGCTTTCTTTAAATGAAATACTGTACAATATCACCATAAGTAAAATAAGAAAAGTCAGGTTGTTATGGGTGATGTGGGGAGCAGGCCCCCATTTAGCCTTTTGGGACACCCTAGTGAACTGCAAAATTTGGAGTATTACAGTTGGAAGCCCCTGGCCAGTGCTCCACACTTCTTTACAATCGTGTCTCTTCGTTATACAGCTCAGACCCCCACGTGAACTCTGCACAGTTAGAAGTGCATATGGTGAATTTGTGTGCCTTTATAACCTAGCATAACAAAGGGCCTCCACTGTATTGTTTGTTTTTTCCCATTTTTCAATTTATCGTGTCTCTTCGTTATACAGCTCAGACCCCCACGTGAACTCTGCACAGTTAGAAGTGCATTTGGTGAATTTGTGTGCCTTTATAACCTAGCATAACAAAGGGCCTCCACTGTATTGTTTGTTTTTTCCCATTTTTCAATTGTGATTTATTTTATTACAAACAATACAAAATGAGGTAGAAAAGAGCAATTATACTGGAAAGCAAAAGTAGTAGTCCCTTTATAACTTGATAGCTTTATTTGTAAGTATTCATCTTAAAGAAAAGCAGTGTATTTGTAGATTTTGGAGAAAAATACCATATTTTTCATCATAAATGAAGTCATTTTGGACTCTATTTTAGCCTGAAACATTTAGCATATACAGAATGTTTTATTTGTAATCAGGCAGCCAACTAGGTGCAAGGTTTTAAGAACCCCCTTCTTTTTTCTAATTAATAAATTTTGGGCAGGGAGGGCATTAGGGATACCTGTAGTTATACCAACAGTTAAAACACACTTGAAAAACACAGACATTGCCATTACCGAAACTTCCATATACATAGCCAGTACCTGGTTGTAGAGAAATTGAAATTGAAATACTGTGTTCAGGTACAAGTATTTAGGCTTGCTGCAAATAATGCTTACTGACTCTTTTGATGTTCTCGAGTGGGTACATTTCAACCAGTGGCCACATTTTTATTTGCATTGGCATGGCATGTGGAAATGGAATTAATGTCCTGGGGAGGTGGTAGCAGCAGCACTGTGCAAGAATATGCTACAGGCTTCCTTTCTTTGTGGATGTGTGTTGATGGATTCTAAGAGATCACTGTGGCATTTGTCTTTCTAGTGAATAAATATTTTTGTGGCTTTGAAACTTTTAAATTCATTTGTGGCTACCCACGATGAGCTCTGGAACAAACTCTTGAGATCTGGAAAGATGAGTATGTATTTGCAAATGAAGGTAAAGGTTTCTTGGAAATTTTAAATCTTTCATTGAATTTGAATAAACCATCTAGAGAATTTTCTGTAGAAAAAGTTGTTATACATGGGAAGTTTTGAGTTATTATTTAAATATGTTGTAGCATTGGAATTTTAAGAAAAATTTATTTTACATATTAAATTTAACATTTTAACTGTTAAAATAAGTTTTATGGTATTAAAATTAAATTATTAAACTAAAATGACTCTGGATTCACAGGTTTGGATAAAACCTGGCTGTGCTATGTTTTAATTGGGTAACCTTGGGAAAACGATTTAACCCGAGTCCCATTTCTTCCTCTTTAAAAAGGGAATGATAATGTATGTAGGCACATCACAGTGTTGTGATGAGTAAAGGAAGTAGTTCTTGTAGGGCTTTTGGCACAGTGCCTAACACTTGTTGGCTGTTACGGTCACTTCTCTCTTTGCCACCACTGTCTCCTGCTATTATGATTGGGAATTTCAGGATGTATTTCTTTTCTTTTTTTTTTTTTGTCTTTTGTCTTTTTCCGTGTCCGGCAACGGATCGCAACCCTCAGTGTTGCCCCCGTACCGGACCGGGGACCGGCAACGGGATCGCAACCCTCGGGGTCGCTCCCGCGCCTCGCTCAGCCAGTGAGCGGGAACCCGTCTGTATGTGGGATCTGAACCCTCGGGCGGGAGCGCCGCCGCACTTCCCAAGCGGCGCACTTATCCAGTGCGCCACCGGGCCGGCCCAGGATGTATTTCTTTTTGATGGTTAAAGGATTAAATTAGTGTATCTTTTGGTACAATACATGCTTTTAAAGCTTGAATTAGCTCATATGCAGTAGGTAAATAGGAAAATGTCAGTACAGAGTGGAAATTGTGTCAGTTCACATAAGGCTTTCACCAGCAACCAGGGAAACAAATATTTCTGCAGATTAGGAGGATTTAAGGGGGGAAAAAAGGTGGAAATTCTACAGGAGTACAAGTAGTGGCTTTTTAGTGAAAGTAGTGGCTGATTTAGTGGTCTCAAAATCTGTGACACTTTATGCTACCTTAAAATAGAAGATTTATGTTTTATGAGTTTTATGTTAAAACTCAAATGCAAAAGTTTTGAGTTACAGTTGAAGGGTCTGTGAAGATATTTACTCCAGTGTTTAAAAGAAAACAAACCTGTATCCTGGATTCAATTTTTAAAATCATTGAAACTGTACCCAAGGACCTCCATCTCAGTTGAAGAAGCATGAGTCTAGGGAGATAAAGGATTGACTGACCTTTATGCTTGGAGCAAACGTCAGTGGAGATTTAACTGCGCTCATGTTTTTTATTGTGATTGTTACTTTTCGTCATTTTGTTAAGTGCTCTGGTTACCAAGTTCCCTGGGTTTTGAAAATTCTGTCCGGTTTTTTCAAAAACCCTATTATTTTCAATGGATAATTTTGTAGAATGTGAACTTCTTAATAATGTGGTGGATGCTAATCCATTTAAAAATACCAATCTATAAAATTAAGTGTAAGCAGATATTGATTGCAACCATGGAGAACAATAGTCTCAATTCCGGGGCAGTTTTGTCCCCCAGGGGATATTAGACAATGTGTACACATTTTTGGTTGTCACAACTGGTGGAGTGAGTGGAGGTGGGGAGTGGAGAAGATGCTCCTGGCACCTAGTGAGTTAGAGGCCAGGGGTGCTGCAAAACATCCTAGGCTCAAAGTGTTAACAGTGTCTGGGTTGAGAAACCTTGCTGTAAAGGGTTGTTGGGACATAGTAAGCATTCAGTAAATGTTAGCTAATTTTTACATAATTGTTATAATACTTACATTTTCAAATATAAATTATTATATGATTTAGTCTATTTCCACACTTTTGATTGTGTTTATTTTTAATAGTACAACATTGATTACTGTCACTGTATATTGTAATCCAATCCAGTTTGGTTAATTTGTTCTCTTATTATTTAAATAATAATACTATTGGATTTGTAGGAATTAAAATCATTTGTAGAGATATATAAATTATTTTATCTCTTTCCAAAATTAAATTCTTACAAATTTCAACCTATCAAGATACTTGTACAAAAATATCCTTAGGATTTTAAATCTTTCTCTTTATTGACTCAGATCATCTTACCTTCTTTGAGGTTTTATAATTTCTTTATATAAAATCACCAATTTTATTTCTTAGTGTTTTATATTTTTATTGTCTCATTTTTTTTTACATTATATTTTCTTTGTTTGGAATGCCATTGAATTTTTTTTTTTTCCTTTTTGTCTTTTTTCATGTCCGGCAACGGATCGCAACCCTCAGTGTCGCGCCCGTACCGGACCAGGACCGGCAACGGGATCGCAACCCTCGGTGTTGCTCCCACACCTCGCTCAGCCAGTGAGTGGGAACCGGTCTGTATGTAGGATCCGAACCCTCGGTGGGAGCGCCGCCGCACTCCCAAGTGGCGCACTGTAGCAGTGCACCACGGGGCCGGCCCCTGCCATTGAATTTTTATGTTTATTTTTTATTGTACCATCCTCGTAACTTATTATTCCTTTGATTCATAACTTAATACATTGGCCAGAACTTTAACAAAAATAGTGATAAATGGCATCTGTGTGTGTTTCAGAGTTAAATATAACACAAAAAGTATAGTACTCTGACAGCTGATGGAAAGAAAATGATTTGTATTTAGAACAAAGAACATTTACAATTGTCCAGGAAAGGCCCCTAAAATGAGAGTTTCTTACAGCCTTACTTCTTTAGAGTATTTGAACAACAGTGCGTGCTCTTAGGTGATATACTGAAGAAGTACTTTGTCAGTATTTTCTAGGAATCTTAAAATATAGCTGGAGATTTAGGGTGAACATTTAAATACATTTCTTCAAAATTAAAAGTGAAGCAGAAGTAGGAGGCTATGTGTAATCACACAATTAGTTGGTAAGTACATTTGTAGGAATTCAGAGGTTAGGTAGATCTTCATGCACTGGGTTATTTGATGATGTGGGACTTGAGCAGATCAGAGTTGCCCAGAGTATCATAAATGGAGGAAGGAAGGGAGATTATTGCAAAGAGTAGAATGAATATGACCAGGGTGTACCACTGTTACCAAGGCAATTCCAAAGATTGCTGCTAGCTTAGCTGGAAATTTACTTATACAAATTTTAAATAAGTTAATTCAAGAACTTCTTAAAAATGTTTCCCCTGTGAAGAAGGGATCAAACTGATATGAATGTAATTATCTGGTCTATCCAAAATGTGAATCTCCATTTAGGCTAGAATGACTCTTTGTTATAGTGCATATGTATATTTTTTGTAGTTCTTGCTATCTTTGTTCTCATCTCATGGTATTGTCTATATTTTGGTGTTATTGTAAATGTATTGAGGAATGTTTTCTTAAAATATAGCTGGAGGAATTATGGTTTTTTTACAGTGAGTTTATTAAGGATTTTTATAATGAGTCCTATTTCTGCTATATGCTGCAGAAAGTATGGGTGGAATTGAAATTTATAAAGTTAACTAACTTGAATTTTAAAGATAACATCAATCTTACCTGTACATTCTGGAGTGTATAACAAAAGGGGCTAAATACTGAGTAGCATCATCATTTCATCTGTGTTATTTAAAAATATAGATTTATTTTTACCATCACTATCTTTTTTTCCCCATTACTATCTATATATTTTTAAGATGTAGGGAAGTGTAATTGTGTCATTCTGCATTCTCAAGTTTCTTGCAGCTTTCAACTCTTTCAGTTTTTAACTCATCTTTAAAAATGAACCTTTTTTAGGGCAGTGCAACTAATCTGTATGATACTGTAATGGTGAATACATGACATTGTGCATTTGGCAAAACTCATAGAACTGTGCAACACAAAGAGGGAGCCCTAATGTGAAATTCAGTTAATAATAGTATATCAATATTGGTTCATAATTGTAACAAATATACCACACTAAGTAAGATGTTAATAATAAGAGAAACTAGGGGTAGGGTGGGGTATGGGAACTATCTGTACTTTCTACTCAATTTCTGTGTAAACTTAAAACTGCTATAAAAATAAAGTCTATTACTTAGAAAAAAATAAAGTAATGGCAATGGAAAAATAAAATTAAAAAATGTACAATTAAAACAAAAACAGTGAAAAATGAAATCTTTTCAAACTTTTAAGATCTCTTTGGCCTAATACTCACTCTGCTCTGCCTGTACTGTGTTATGTTGGGGGTGGCAGTTGGCCCTCTGGTTAACTGCCCTTGAATGAAGGGCAGGATGGACAAGTCTGCAAGCTGGCAACTGTGGGCCGACTTAGGAGACTGCAGGTGCAGTGGCTGATTCTGTCCTCTCCCTCTCCATTGATTCCCGCTTGTTTCTGTACTAGGAGGCCTATAGCCTGGGTTTGTCAGTCACCAGGGGATATTTGTCTTCAGCATCTGATGTCAGTCAGTGCAAAGCATGCTGCGTGATTATAGATGCAATGATCAAAACCAGATCAAAAACAGAACAAAGCTCAAACCAGTTCCTATCATCAAAGAGCTCCTGGCCAAGTAGGAATCCATAGCTATAAATCAAAATTCCTTTTGACTCCCAAGTCTATTTTCCATTGCTATCATTTGTCCTGACATCAAGTCCTGCCCGACGGTTATACCTCCTTGAGATAATTCTAAAACAAAGCATCCTGCACTGTTGTCAGTCTTTCCCTCGGCCCTCACCTCTTGTTTTTCTGTCTTTCTGTTAATACCAACGCTATCCATACAGCTCTCAATACTTGTCATCTACCCTCTACATCCACTCTGTCACTGACATTCCTAAATCCTTTCTCTTCGCTCCCTATTGCCACTCTCACTACCATGTTTCAGCCCCTCATTAATTCTGAGTGGAACTCTTAGAGGAATTTGGTATGTCTGTCTGTCTTCATCAGGCATCTCTGCAGAACAAATCATATACTATTGCTAAGTAAGAAATTTGAAATTTAGTTCTGGTCTTGTCATTTCCTTACTAAAAGCAAGGGCTTCTCATTGCCTCCAAATAAAATCTATTCAGAAAATCTGTGCAGGATCTTCATCAATTTGTTCCTAACCCACTTCTCTTAGCTACCTCCTCCCCTCCTTCCCCTGAACGTACTCCAAGACAAAATGAGCCTCTTTTCTCTCTTTCACATTTTAATGCCCCATGACTTTGTTCATGTTCTCATTTCTTTTTTAAAGTCCTCTTCCCCTGCCAGTGCATTTCAGACCCTTCAGTTCTTAGCAGAAATGCCACCTCCTTTATGATAGTTTCCTAGCTAGTGCAAAATGATTTCTCTAATTATCAGATTCTTACAGCCATATCTATATGTCTCATATGACATCTTTTTCTTTCTTTTATATCATGGGTATTTATGTGTAAGTGTCATCATTTGTTCAAGCGTTTTTATGGCAGGGATGCTTTCTTTTTCATATTTATGGCCCTTAGGCTGAGGCTTAGCGCCTCACACACAGATATACTCAGGAAAGAAATGAAGATACCATATGGTTGGTTTGGTTGTATTATCATTAATGTTCACTTTAGAAGGTAGTCTGAAAGAATGTACCAAAACTATATGAGCATTTACATTACATTTAAACATTTCTAATGCTGTGGTGACCATAGTCATCAGCCTTACATGACAGTGTGCCTTGTGAGTAACAAGACTCCATATCATTTGTTCTTGGACAGGAGAATCAGATGAGAGGGAACAGTCAAAATTGGAAGTTAAAGTTTGGGATCCAAATAGCCCACTGACGGATCGACAGATTGACCAGTTTTTAGTTGTAGCACGGTGAGTACGGCACTACTGAGTCAAGAAATATCTTTTCTTTTTTAAAGATGTTTTTAGGTATATGTGTTTTCCTTTCTTTGCATTCTACTTTTTCCCCATTGGTTGCATTATTCTTTTCTAGTTATGAAAGAACTTAATATATATCACACCACTTCCTAAATAATATTTTACTATCATTTCTGTTTTGAATGAAAATAACTTTATTAATTTTTACTGATGAAACAGAAAAGTATAAAGAAATCTCATATCTTTAATGAAAGCAGTGATCTTTATTCTAGGCATGGCTTTACTCTAGACGTGAATTACTCGGGTATCATTGAAAACAAGAGTTACTCTCACTGTGTCATGCATGAGAGAGGCCTATTGCTAAGCATAGGGCTTTCCTTTAAGAGCTTTCAGCCTGGCTGGATTGCTTCCTCCTTCCCTTCCTCTTTTCTTGAGAAAATGAATGAGGCAGAATTTTATTTTTTCAATTATAAAAGTAAATGATGCTCATGGGGGAAATTGCCACAAAGCAGAAAGTAAATGAGATTACCGTAGTTTAATAATAGTGGAAAAATAGGAGAAAAACTAAAAGTGTATCAGCAAGCAATTGATGAATGAATTGAGGTATACTTATATAATGTAATATTACTTCACAGCAATTAAAATGAATTAATTAGAGCTATAGGTAGCAAAAAGATAAATCTTAAAAATAATGTTGCTGGAGGATACATACAGTATGATCATTTATGTTCACACAGTGATTATTTATAAAAAGTTTTACAATATGTAAAACTATTTCATTAATGGATATATATTTTTACATATTAATGGATATAAATGTATTTGATCTGGGAATTCGTTTAGGGGACTCTAATCAAATTTATAGTATTTATTTCCTTAAAAAAATGAACAAAACATGATTAAGTATTAGAATCAGGTAGATCTGACAGTGGAAGTGGAAGTGCAAAGGTCTTCATTATTTTGTGATTTTCTGTTCAGCTTTTTTCATAATGCAAAGGAGAAAATAGTCCTATCCCATCCTTAGTATTGTTCATAGAGCGAGTCACCATGGAAGGTCACACACTGTATCAGTGGCCAGGCATTCAGACTCCAGAGCCCACACGCCTATCCACTAAGTGATTGGATGAAGACACTTGATGTACATTGTTGGGGAGGAGCCAGTCAGTGGAGTAGAGGAGACTGAAGATTCAGGAGTAGAAATAAACCATTGATGGAACCCCTGGCCTAGAGGCTCCAGATTAGTTATCTGAATTGTGGATTGTTTAGGAGACATTGCAGTTCTCAAATTTTATTTGCGTTGTTTTTTCATTTTCTTAATTACCAAGGGCTGTGTTTTTTTTTCCCTTGAAGCTAGCATGAGGGTAACCAAGAAGTTGCATCTAGAATCCTTTTTTTCAATATTTGTTTATTTTTTAAATAATCTTCTGAATACAAACTAAGGCCACAAATACCACTGCCCACCCACCATTATGGTTAAAATTTTAAAGACTGTCAGTGCCAAGCATTGGTAAAGATGTGGAACAACCAGCACTCTCATATGCCACTGTTGGTAGCGTAAATTGGTACAGCTGCTTTGGAAAGCTGTTTGCTATCATTTAATACACCCATCCCTTAAGTTTCACTTCTAAATATGTACACAGCAGAAAATCATACACCTCTGCACCAAAAGATATGTATATAAATGGCATCAGTAGCACTATTCATAGTAGCCCCAAACTGAAAACAACACGTTATGTCCGTCAACAGTAGAGTAGAGGTGGGAGTGGGGAACCATACAAAGGAATGCTCCTCAGCATGGGAAATAAATGAACACAGCTTCAGCCAACAACATGGGTGAATCCACAAACAATTTTGAACAAAAGAAGCTGGACATAAAAAGTGTTCATATTGTGTGATTCTATTTGAGCAAAACTAATCTATGGTGTGAGAATCCAGGATGGTGGTTTGCTTTGGGAAGGAGCATGAGAAACCTTTTGGGATGCTGGTCATGTTCTGTTTCTTGACCTGGATGTTGGTGACATGGATGTGTTCACTTTATGATAACTAAATCACTGTACATTGTATACTTTTCTGCACGTGTGTTGTATTTTAATTAAAATGTGTTTAAAATGTCTCAGCTAATGTGTTTAAAATACGGGCGTTAAGCAGCAAGTCTTATCTTCATTTCATGCTGCACCTCTTGAGGTTAGGGTTCTTTACATATGGGAAGACCTTCTAAATTATTACAGGAAAATCAGCATTGTGGTAATTGGGTTTTTTGTTTTGTTTTGTTTTCTTTTCTTTTTTTAATAATATTTTAGTAAAAATGTATTCTATATTGAGTTCTCACAGGAAGGGGTTGCTACAATTAATGCTACCTCATTTCAAGGAAGGGATGTTACTGGGATTTCACAATTTAGGCTAAAATGGTCAGAACTTGCTTTACTATAATAGTCAAACTCTGCAGTTAACTTTGAACTTTTTGAGCAAATATGAGTACCAAGTGGTTTACTCCATGGTATTTTATAATAGGTCTTCCTCTTCCTTCTTTATACCCACACAGGCTATTTTTTTCTCAATTTTGTTATAACGACCCATATATATATGGTAAAGTGGCTTATCAATTGTTAAATCTCACAGAAAGAAAATACTTTTTATTTGATATTTGATTCTCTAACATCCAGGTTGTTTTGCCTTTTCTTTTACAGTTTTTCATTCACTACCCAAATGTGTTTTTTTAACATTAAAAAAACAACAGAGGTTTAATTTTTCACTCTTATGTTTGTGGTTTCTTCAGAGCTGTTGGGACATTTGCTCGAGCCCTCGATTGCAGCAGTTCTGTGAGGCAGCCTAGTTTGCACATGAGTGCTGCTGCAGCTTCCCGGGACATTACCTTGGTAAGATGCCTGTTGAAATTTTGGGGTTATTTATCCTTCTGCTACTATACTTCTGCATTATAGCAGTACTGAGAGCTTTCTGGCTCTTAGCCCTACTGATTGCAAGGTTGACTTGGCTTGGCCAGTTGGTTAACTGGGTTCCTCATTCACCCCTTCTGTTTGTGAGCTGAGAGAGGTAAAAATGACTGTTCCATGGAGCAGATATGAAACCAAAAGAAAATATTTTGGGGGACACAATTCACTGTTCTGACTTATCTGTTTTCACTTTTGTGCTTTTTTCCCCCCTATATTCTGTCTGTGTACTTACATAGTTGTATTAGTTTTTTTATGTGAAAGTGATCACCTCTTAAAACTTGCTGTAGGAATTATGTTGTTGTCATGTTGTTCACTGTTAGTACTTAAAGTTTTTATGTGTCCACTAGAAAGAGGGTCTATTTTAAGTTATTTTATTACATTATTTCATTACATTATAGTTACCATCTTTGAAATCTAATTTTTTTCCCTTTGTGATCAAATGAAGCTTCCCATATTCAGTTTAATTAGACTATTACTGATACCAGCTGTGGCTTTCTCTTCACCTTCCAAAAAAGACCTATAGGTTTTTGACCAATCGAAGTTACTTACTGTATTTGATCCCCACAACCCTTTGTGATAGGCATGGTAAGATGGTTGTTTTAAAGATGAGAAAATTGAGGTTTGGTGCGAGTAAGTTATTTGACCAATATTCATTACATATTAACACAAGTTTCCATTTTGTTTTCTGATGGAATGAAAGACAATCATAGGTTTTATTACTTTCTCATTATACACCAATTTGAAGTGCTTTCCATAAAATATTTATTGTGGTAATGTAAAAAGTCATAGTGGAATGTATAATTTGTTTCTTGTGCTTTCTGTATATTTATGTACAATTATAGATTGTGATAAAAACAGTAGTAGTCTATAGCCATTATGGAACCCTTTCTTTATCCTTTCTCAAAGGCTAGAATGTTGTTAATAGAAGAAAGCTTTGTTCTCTCCATTGGTACATTAATATTTTATGCAGAAGTTTGGGAGTTCCAAAACAGGTTTGTATTTTGGTTGTTTAGAACTTGGAGAATATTTTATCACAGAAGCAAGAGTACAGATGTCATGTTTGTAAGAACTTTCAAAATCAGGTATTTATGTAAACCAGAATTACATGTAATCTCATCACCACCTATATATATTTTCCTGTTTGAAAGGATTTTTTTCTCAATTCTGAAATTACTGTATGCTGGGGCTGGCCTGTGGCTCACTTAGGAGAGTGTGGTGCTGATAACACCAAGGCCACGGGTTCGGATCCCTATATAGGGATGGCCGGCTAGCTCACATGGGAGGAGAGCATGGTGCTGACAATACTGAGTCAAGGGTTAAGATCCCCTTACCGGTCATCTTTTTAAAAATAAGTAAATAAATAAATAAAAATAAAATTAATGTATGCTTATTATGAAAAATTGAAAAATAGTGCAACAGCAGCCCCCAGAAAAAAAAAAAAAAAAGGCTTTGTTCTTTATACCCAGAGTATTCTTAGCATTTTATTATGTTTCCTTTCAGCCTCTTTTTGTGCATTATAAATAATAATAATAGCAAATTACAGAATAGAACAGAGGATAGAATAATGAAATTTCACATGATGCCACCTAAAGCAAATGTTAATATTTTAGTTCTTCTGATTTAAAAAAATCTTTTTCAACCATTATAGTTAATGTTGAAGTCCCTAATGTCCTGTTTCTCTTCCTCCATCTGTATCTCCCCTCACCATCACCCCTGCCTCCTGTCAAGAGTCAGCCACTATAACAAATCTGCTGTGTGTCTAGTCTGGGTTTTTATAGTTCTACTATGTATATTTATGTATCCAAAAACAACATAAACATTATTTTATGTTGTTTAAATTTACTGTGTAACATTTGCCATTTGCCTCTTATTGAGATCTAGCTTTGTTAATAAATACCCACCTAGTTAATTTATTTTAACTACTTTTTAGTATTTACAGTATTCTTTCAAATAATACCATATGATGTTATTTATGTATTCTATTACCAGTGAACATCTGGTGCTTTATAAATATATTTCTTTTGCTATTACCCATCATGCTGTGTTGAAACGTGTCCTTTTGTACAGTATGTGTGTGTTTTGTAAGCTATAACTAGAGAGGGAATGCTGACTCATATAGGGTGGTGCTAATTTAGAGTTTGATCACATATAGCCAAATTATTCTGCACACCATGGTAGAAATTTATAATCCTACAAGCAGTTAGTGAATGTTTTTCTTTCTTTATTGTTCTCTTACATTATCTTCAGCACTTGATATTTTTAGACTTTTTAATGTTTACTAACCTTATGCTTTCTCATTTTAATTTGTATTTTTTTCTCTGATTACTTAATGAGGTTAAGCATGTTTTCCTGTTTATTGGCTCTTCAGGTTTTTTCTTCTTTGTATTTTAGATTCATAGCCTTTGTCCTTTTTTTACTTGTATTTTTCTATTAAAGATTTTTTTTTTTCTGGCGTGAAACAACAGAAATTGTCTCATGGTTCTGGAGGCTAAAAGTCCAAATTCAGGGTGTCAGCAGGGCTGTGCTCCCTCTGAGACCTGTAGGGGGGTATCCTTCCCTGGCCTCTTCCTAGCTTCTGGTGGTTTGCTGGCAATATTTGATGTTCTTTGGCTTGCAGGTGCATAGCCCTAGTCTGTGCCTCTGTTGTCACATACTGTTCTCCCTGTGTCCTATTTCTAATACTTTTAAAGTTTTATTCATATTTACGACGGTTAATCTATCTGGAGTTTAATTATATGAGTAGAGTGAGGTAGGAATCTAATTTTGTTTTTTTCCATATGTTAAATTAATTGTCCTAACAACTTTTTTTGAATTTGTTGTTTCTCCATGATTCATAATACTCCCTCTATCTATTTCAAGGTCCTAAATATACATAGGTCTGCTTCTGGACTCTTAGTTTATTCTCTCTGTTTTGTTGATCTGTTCTTGCCCAAGCAAGAACCACATCATAATATGTTTCGATAACAGATAGAACAAGTCTCATATGAACTTTTTTAAAATCTGTTTTTATTTTTATTTTTTTGTTTTGTTTTTACAGCTGGCCAGTATGGGGAACTGAACTCTTTTTTTTTTTTTTAAAAGATGACCGGTAAGGGGATCTTAACGCTTGACTTGGTGTTGTCAGCACCACGCTCAGCCAGTGAGCGAACTGGCCATCCCTATATGGGATCTGAACCCGGGGCCTTGGTGTTATCAGGAACCACATCATAATATGTTTCGATAACAGATAGAACAAGTCTCATATGAACTTTTTAAAAATCTGTTTTTATTTTTATTTTTTTGTTTTGTTTTTACAGCTGGCCAGTATGGGGAACTGAACTCTTTTTTTTTTTTATAAAAGATGACCGGTAAGGGGATCTTAACGCTTGACTTGGTGTTGTCAGCACCACGCTCAGCCAGTGAGCGAACTGGCCATCCCTATATGGGATCTGAACCCGGGGCCTTGGTGTTATCAGCACTGCACTCTACTGAGTGAGCCACGGGCCGGCCCAGGGAACTGAACTCTTGACTTTGGCTTTATAAGGCCGCACTCTAACCAGCTAAGCTAATGAACTTTCTTTTTAACGTATATAGTTGAGGTCATTTAAAAGTTTTGTAACACACCAAACCCCCCATGTTTTCTCTAAGTATATAACATAAACTCTTTTTCTTATCACTATAAGCACCCGGAAAGTTTTTTCCTAATGTTGCATGGTCTTGCCTTGCATAGATATACTATTACTTAAGGAATTAGTCCCTTGTAGTTTAATACTATTCTTATGAGATAATGCTTCTCAGGTTATGACTGCGGATGTGGTCCCTGTTCGATAGTCCAGCAAATTTCTTCTTCCCTGTTTGAGGAGCAAGAGTGGGAAGAAAGCCTATTCCTGAGACAGTGCAGAGTTCTTGTGGCAGCTGGAACTGATGCGTGAAGACAGGGCTGAGGGGCGCAGCTCTCTGCTTCCCACTGCTGGTGAATTTGTAGGACAGCAAATGACATTCTTTTGGAAGAGGGCAGAGATTCAGTTATTTAGTCTGTCAGTGAAAGTCGTTTATAAAAGAAGCATTTTAAAGAGGGTACTACCTGTATGTCTTAATTAGTTTAAATATCATTTTGTGTGTGTGTTCTGTAATAAATGCCTATTACACTCCTTCTAGGAAGGTGCCTTTATACCCTCTAGTGTTTTTGTCTCTTGTTTCCATTTAATGTTCAGTAATTTGGAGGTCACTTTTGTATCACATATGTTTTCTTAAATTATTTATTTCTATAATTATTTTTTTAAGCAGAAGTAGGCTCAAGAGGCTCAGGAGATTGTGTTTTGTCACACTTGTGTAGCTGGTTTCAGAGATGGGATTTGGATCTGTTCTTGATTCCTTCCGAGGATTTCTGTACTCCACCAGATGAGCTTATTCTCACTCTTCTGCATCATTCTTGTTAAAATGGCTCCGATTTAAATATTATTGTTGTTTTCCTTTGATTAGGTAGCACTAAAGAAGATGTGTTCTTTTGTCTGCAACATTTAAATGCCTGGTTTCCTGCTTGAAATACTCTAGGTTCCACTTTACTTGGACTCTAAGATCCTGAGGCATTTCCATAAAAATAAGTGTGTATGGTTAAAAATTGAGTTTTAATGTGTTGATAACTTGAGTTTTGCAAATTGTTTACCAAAAAGAACATATAAAAGTTTGATAGGTTGTTTTGTACCATTAAATAAAAGTGGATTCACCATTCAGTTGAATTTGAAGAGTCAAGTTCTTACTTTTCTGTCAGTGTTTACAGCTCTATATTGATCACTTTAGCCCCTTTCTCCATTAGGTGACCAAACCATGGATTTGAAGACCTCCTGCTGCAGAGAGTCGAGGGGGCAGGCTTGTGGAACTGCTGGAACCTTGGTAGCCTTCCTAGGTGGTTTTCTTTCTTTTCCTATGAGGATTGCAGTAGGCTTTTAGCATTCTTAATCTGACATCCGTTTATCCGAGACAAGTTATGCCACTTGTCAAATCACCAATAATATTTTGGGAGCAGGTAATTAAGCTGCCTGCACATTGCTAGTTCTAACTTCCCCATTTGCGGATCTGTTATGAATATAGTTTAATTGTGTATTTCTAACATTGCTAACCTAACATATATAAGATTTGTAATTGTTAAAAACATTGAAGCCTTGGAGGCTTCATAGATTTCACCCTCGTTCCGTTAAAATGTAAAGAAAAAGAATCGGTTTATAGTATCTACACTGATTCCCTCACCCTCAGAACAAAATTCCATAGAACAAAGGAAATCCGAATTGGTTAGTGAGTAGTAGTTGGTGGGAAGGTCTAGCCTGTAACTCCCTATTTGGTGGTGTTGGCCAGAACAAGGTCTGCACGCTGTGGCTTGAGGAGCAGAGTGTCATGAGCATTGCTAGGGAACTATGGCTGGAACAAAGCCTCAGCCCTGGAGAAGTATGAGTACTGGCTTTTCTCTTTTGCCTGGACTCTGACGACTAAATCATGGGGGTGTGGAGGTACATTGAAAAATGTAACTCTGATTTTGCTGTCTCCTGTCTCTCAAAGAAAGAGGTTTTTGAGTTCTTTGGGGCCTTAGCAGTCTCTTTTAGGAGAGACTGTCTTACAGGTGATGAGCGTAAGGCAGAGAACAATGAAATAAATTATACAGGGTGTCACAATTAGTGACAGAAGCAGGACTAGAAACTTAGGTTTCCTGATGCCAAGTCTGGTTCTGAGAAAGGTCAGGCTGTGTTGATTTAGAACGGAGGAAATTGCATCCTGGAACACCTCTAATTTATGTGTCTGATCTTTTAAAAATTTAACTCTGATTTTGCTGTCTCCTGTCTTATATCTTTTTAGTGGCTTTTAATTGCATTTAGGGTAAAAACCCAGATCCTTACTTTAGTCAGCAATACTATGGGCTTTTGCCTGGTCTCTCTCAACAGCCCCTTTGTCCACATACTCTCCTGTGCCTCTGGACGCCAGCCATGCTCTATTTTACCTTTGGCCCCATGGTCTGTGTCCTGCCACATGACTTTTCAATGTTCAGTTCTCTATGCCTTAATGCTCTCACAGCCCCATCTAATTAATTCTTACTTTCTTTTCGAATCTTGGCCAATCCATCAGTTTAGAGCAGCTTGCTTTGTGAACCACATTCCTCTAGGTTAGTAGTTTGTAATTAAACACTCTTTTTTGTTATTATCTGATTAATGTCTCTCTCTATCCTTCCCACCTTCCACATACCAGCTTGTAACATCCATTAGTGTGGTGACTATCTTTTTCCTCCCATTGAATCCCCAGCACCAAACACAGTGCCTCTGGCATATAGATAGATGTTCACTAGATATTTGGGAATGAATAAATTAGTTTCTGTCTCTAGGTTCTTATTAAAATAGGTTATTGAAGTATATTATTTCTATTCATTTGTTTTAGCATTTAAATAAATCTTTAGTAAGAGCATCTCTTTACTAAGAGAGATGTGTATTTGATTTCTAATTTCATTGAATCACCAGAGTTGTACACACACAGTATGAAGACCAAATTGTAGAAAGACTTAAGTGATGTACTTTTTAAAAAAATTGTGGTAAAATATACTTGACATAGAATTTTCTATTTTATGTAAGTGTATAGTTCTCTGGCATTAAGTAAATTCACATTGTTGAGTAATCATCACCAACATCTATCTCTAGAACTTTTTAACCTTCCCATACTGAAACTTTGTACCCATTAAACCCCAACTCTCTATTTCCCCTGGCCCCTCATTCTGGCATCCGTCATTCTACTTTCCGACTCTGAAATTGACTGCTCTGGGTACTTCATGTAAGTGGGACCATGCAGTATCTGTTCTTTTGTCACTGGATTTGTTTCATTTAATATGACTTCACGGTTCATCCATGTTATACCACCTGTCAGTATTTCTTTCCTTTTTAATGCTGAATAATAATTCATTGTATGTATATACTATATTTTGTTAATCCATCAGTGGACACTTGGGTTGATTCTATCTTTTGACTCTTTTGAATAATGCTGCCATGAGCAAGGATGTACAAATAGATACATTTTTGTGATTCTATAGTTTCCCCCCACTGGATCTATAGCTTATGGTCCATGTAGCCTTATGCAAATTACTTAACCTACCTTGCATCTAAGTTTCCTCATCAGCAGTAGTAGTAATAATAAAGCCTACCTGCTTTGCTTCAGGGGGGTTATGGATGGACAAGAAAAGGGTGTGCAGGCATAGTGTATGAATCGCTGATAAATATGACCAAGGATATAGAACCTGATGGAACTAGAGAAGCTCCCCAGAGTAGGGGCACTTGGTGATGCCTTGGGGCTGTTTTTCTTGGGCCCCTGGGTTCTGTGAGGGGCATAGAGCTCTCTGTGATATTGGCTGCCCAGGTTGGCTGGAAGACAGCTGCTTTATTCAGTAGTTTATACACCTTTATTTAAGGTAACATTCACAAACATTGGGCTCTTGAAGCCCCATAGAGGCCCCTTCCTCATGGAGAGAAAGCAGGCAATGCCGTAGAGTTCTGTACAAGACCTCTGGCACCCCCTTTCCAGAATCCAGAAAAGTCTGCCTCTGAGTTCCCATGTGGCATCAACTTGAGGCTTAAATGAGAAAATACTTGTAAAATGCTTAGTACAGTGTCTGGCACAGTGTCAGCGCTCAATATTAGTTGTTACTGTTGAAAAGATGATGACAGTGATGCATTCCCCCCCATGTTTATTGCATCTCATTTACTTCTGATTTCATAGCTTTATTTATTGTCTGCAAGGAGTTTTATCAGGCCATATTTACTATCATTGTAGTAGAACCTCAAGTTTGAATATGGTCATTAGGCTGTGATTAACCATGCTTTTTAATATGATTGTTACAAGGAGTCACTGAAAGATTTAAAACGGTTGAACACAGGATGTTTCCTTTAAAATGATAATCTTCCCCTTAAAACAAGCTATCATTTTACAGCAAAAATTTTCCCATCAATCCCAGAACTGGAGGCTGGGAAAGAATAATGGGTACAAAGCTGTGCTATGTATCCTAAGTGAATCAATGTACACTATGTGCGTGTATTGAAACAATACACTGTACCCCACAAATATGTACAGATAACATTAAAATAAAAATACTACCAAAAAAGGAATAACTTAGAAAAAAAAAGTTAACATTTTCCTGATAAGGGAAAGTTGATTTAATCAAAAATAATTTTTATTCATTGGGTATCAATTCTGTGTAAAAATGCTAGCCACTAATCATGTACTTCATTCTCTTTATTTGTGAGTCCTATTCAAATCACACATTTCATTTAGGGCCTCAAGGGTATTGGGAACTTGAGGATAGTTTAGAAGCCACAGCAGAACATATACATCTTTTGATTAACATTTTAGGCATAAACTTACATTAGAAATCTAGCCTTCAAAATGAGCATAAAATTGCTATAACTTTATAAAACTCAACCTATTAAAACTTACGATGGGTACTATTCATGTTTCCAAGGCTTTAAAGTTAGAATTAATACTAATGGGCTATCATTGCAGTAAAAAATATGAAACATGAAATTTTCCTTCCTGCTAAATACATCATTAAGGCAATAATATTCAACGTTAGTTATACTTCTTTTTGTCTGATGATCTGTTTACACATGAACAAAAAGACACTGCAGGCTGTCCCAGGAGAATTTTTTTGTGTTACACTCTATCCATCTTTTTCTTTTAAATTTAATCTTTTTTTGTGTGTGTGTCCTTTTTGTCTTTTGTTTTTACTGACTGGTAACCGGATCGCAACCCTCGGTGTCGCGCCCGTACCGGGGATCGGCAACGGGATCGCAACCCTCGGTGTTGCGCCCTGCACCGCACTCAACCAGTGGGCGGGAACCGGTCTCCACATGGGATCCGAACCCTTGGTGGGAGCGCCGCCACACTCCCAAGCGGCGCACGCTCCAGTGCGCCACCGGGCCGGCCCTAAATTTAATCTTTAACAATAACTTTTTTTTTTTGTAATACTGCCTTTTTCCCATATTGGCCAGCCACAAAAAAAAAGTAAATAAATAAAATGTCTATATACTGTCTTTTGCTTTACATTTTCTCTCATGAATTCAACACTAATGTAGGAGACATCATAAAATCACTTGACAGATTTGAACTTGGGAGAAATATAATGAAAATTGTTTTAACAGTTTTGTCTAGGGTTACTTTGGTGAAGAGGTGTGGATTTACGAGTTTAAGTTAAGGAAGGCTTGTGGTTATAATTTCTTAGACCAAAGACTTTCTGTTTCTGTGTTGCTTCTATCCAGATTCTCCAACTGTTACCACCTTACAACATTTGCTTTATCATTTTGTCTCTTTATTGTCAAAAGACAAAATTACAACAAAGTTAAAGATCTAATTGGCTTTTATTTACTGTTCTGGAATCGGGCAACACCTCATATGGTTGTCAGACTCAGGAAATTAACATTGTTACAGTACCGTTATCTAATCTAGAAACATTCAGATTTGCTAGTTGGCCCAGTTAATGTCCTTTATAGCAAAAGGGAAAAAAAATTTAAGGGCCTAAGGTCTCCTTGCAAGTCACTTATGACATTTTAGTTGTTATTTATTCTTAGTCTCCTTCAATCCTGAACAGTTTATCAGTTTTCCTTTGTCTTTCATGACAGTGGCAGATTAAAGGGTACAGGCTGTTTATTTTGTAGAATGTCTCTCCATTTGGGTTGTGGTATAATTTGATTTGTAATTAGAATAGGTGTTTATTCTACTTAAGTCCATTTTGGTCAGTTATGTCAATCTAGGCGATTATACATTTCCCCTAAATTTTCAGATTTATTAACATAATTTTTAGTAATATTTTAACATTAAAATTGCTATATGTTTAGTTATAAATAGGTTTTCATTTCTGTTATTTTTGTATATATATAATTTCCCATTTTTTGATAGTCTTGCCAGAAGTTTCTTTATTAGTTTTAGTTTTGTTGATTTTCTTTATTGTATATTTTCTATTTAATTTATTTTTGCTCTTTATTGTTTTCTTCCTTCTATTTTTCTTTGGGTTTACTCTGATATTCTTTTTGCAGGTTTTTAAGACCATATTTTAGCCCATTAATTTTAATTTGTCTTCTTCTTCATTATAAACATTTAAGATTGTAAATGTCCCTCTAATTATCATCTTGGCTGTAACTCATAATGTATTTTTTTAATTCATTTGTATCTTTGAGCTTCTAGGCTCCTGGTGGTCCCCCACCCTCATCCCCTGGTGAAAACTCTTTAATGGTATCCCATAACAAGAACGTTCCTTAACATAATCTGCAGTGTCGGATAAAAGTTTAGGCTCTAGACCTGACCACCTGAAATCTTTTCTTTTTTTGTAAACAGCTGTATCAAGGTATGATTCACATATTACACAGTTCAGTTATTTAAAACGTGTAATCCAGTGGTTGTTAGTGTGTTTGCAGGGTTGAGTAACATCACATCAATAAATTTTAGAACAGTTTCATCATCCAGTAAAGAAACTGCATAACCATTAGTAGTCACTCCCCCTTTTTTTCTACCTGTCAGCCCTTGGCCCCAGGCACGCACTCATCTAGTTTCTCTTTCTGTATGTTTGCATATTCTGGACAATCTTTTCTTTTTTACTCTTCCTGTCTAACTATGATTGTATATCCTTTAACCAACATCTCCTCATCTCCCTTCCCCTCTAACCTCACAAGCCTTTGGTAATCAGCATTCTGCTCTCTCCTTCTATGAGATCAGATTTTTAGATTCCCCCTATGAGTGAGATCATGCAGTATTTGTCTTTCTGTGCCTGAGTTATTTCACTTAAAATCATGTTCATTCTGTTGTTGAAAATGACAGGATTTTATTCTTTTTTTTTTTTATGGCTGAATAGTATTCCATTGTGTATATATATATATATCACGGGCTTTTAAAATTCATTCATCTGTTGATGGACACTTAGGTTGATTCCATGTCTTTGCTATTGTGAATAGTGCTGCGTTAAACATGGGAATGCAGGTGTATTTTTGACATACTGGTTTCAGGTCCTTTGGATATATACCCAGTAGTGGAATTGCTGGATTATATGGTAGTTCTATTTTTAATGTTTTGAGGAACCTCCATACATTTTTTCATAATGGCTGTACTAATTTACATTCGCAACAACAACCTTTTCTCCACATCCTTGCCAACACTAAACCTTTTGTCTTTTTGATAATGCCATTCTAACAGGTAAGAGGTGATATCTCATTGTGGTTTTTAATTTGCATTTCCCTGATGATTAGTGATGTTGAGGATTTTTTTTAAAATGCCTATTGGCCATTTGTATGTCTTCTTTTGAGAAATGTCTATTCAGGTATTTTGCCCATTTTTTAATATGATTATTTGTTTTCTTGCTACTGAGTTGTTTGAATTCCTTATATAGTTTGGATATTAATCCTTTGTTGAATATGTAGATTACAAGTATTTTCTCCCATTCTGTAGGTTGTCTCTTCACTTTGCTTATTGTTTCTTTTCCTGTGCAGAAACTTTTTAATTTAATATAATCTCATTTGTCCAATTTTGCTTTTGTTGCCTGTGCTTTTATGAGGTCTTACCTAAAAAACTCTTTGCCTATGCCCATGTCATGAAGCATTTCCCCTATGTTTTCTTTCGTAGTTTCATAGTTTTAGGTCTTGCATTAAGTCTTCAATCCATTTTGAGTTTATTTTTGTATATGGTGAGACATAAGGATCTAATTTTATCTGTCTACGTGTGGATATCCAGTTTTCCCAGCACCGTTTATTGAAAACTGTCCTTTCCCCAATGTGTGTTCTTGGCACCTTTGTCGGATATCATTTGTTTGTAAATGTGTGCATTTATTTCCAGGCACTCTATTCTGTTCCATTGGTCTGTTTGTCTCTTTTTATGCCAGCACCATGCTGCTTTGGTTACTGTAGCTTTATAGAATGTCTTGAAGTCAGGTAGTGTGATGCCTCCAGCTTTGTTTTTTGCTCAAGATTCTTTTGGCTAGTTGGGGTCTTTTGTGTTTCCATGTGGACTTTAAGATTTTTTTTTATGTTTCTGTGAAAAATGTCATTGGTGTTTTGACAGGGATTGCATTGAATCCTGTAGATCACTTTGGTTGGTATGGACATTTTAACAATTCTTCCAATCCTTAAACATCGGACATCTCTCACTTATTTGTGTCTTCTTCATTTTCTTTTCATCAGTGTTCTGTAGTTTTCATTGTAGTGATCTTGCACCTCCTTGTTTAAATGTATTCCTAGGTTGTTGTTGTTTATAGCTATTGTAAGTGGAGTTGTTTTCTTGATTTATTTTTCAGATGGTTCACTGTTAGCATATAGAAATGCTACTGATTTTTGTATGTTGATTTTGTATCCTACAACTTTACTCTATTTGTTTATTAGTTCTAACAGTTTTTTTGATGGTCTTTAGGGTTTTCTATAAACTATATATTGTCTGCAAACAGAGATAATTTAACTTTTTCTTTTCCAATTTGGATGACTTTTATTTATTTCTCTTGCCGAATTGCCTTGGCTAGGACTTGATGAAAGTGGTCATCCTTATCTTGTCCAGATCTCAGAGTAAAAGCTTTTAACTTTTCCCCATTCAGTATGATGTTAGCTGAGGATTTGTCATATATGATCTTTATAGTGTTGAGGTACATTCTTTTTAAACCTAATTTGTTGAGAGTTTTTAATATGGAGTTTTATGATGTCAAATACTTTTTCAGCATCTATTGAAATGATCATAATGGTTTTTGTCTTTTATTCTGTTAATGTGATGTATCACATTTATTGATAATGTGTTATGTTGAGTCATCCTTGCATCCCTTGGGTGAATCCCATTTGATCATGATGAACATTTTAATGTGCTGTCAAAGTCTGTTTACTAGTACAGTTGACCCTTGAACAATTTGAGGATTAGGGGTGCTGACCCCCAACTCAGTCAAAAATTTGAATATAACTTTTGACTCTTACCTACTAATAGCCTGCTGTTGACTGGAAGCCTTACCAATAACAGAAACAGTCGACTAACACATATTTTGTATGTTATAGGTATTATATACTGTATTCTTGCAATCAAGTAAACCAGAGAAAAGGAAATGTTACTAAGAAAATTATAAGGAAGAAAAAATACACTTACAGTGGTGTACTCTGTATTTATTGAAAAAAATCCATGTGTAAATGGATCTGTGCCTTTCAAACGTGCATTGTGTTCAAGGGTCAACTGTATTTTCTTAAGGATTTTTCCATTTATGTTCATCAGGGATATTGGCCTATTTTTTTGTTTTGTCCTTGTTAGATTTTGGTATCAGGGTAGTGCTTATAATGCTTGTAGAATGAGTTTGGAAGAATCACTTCCTCCTCAATTTTGGGGGGGGATAGCTTGAGAAGAATTGATATTAGTTCTTCTTTAAATGTCTGATAGAATTCATCAGTGAAGCCATTAGGTCCTGGACTTTTCTTTGATGGGAGACTTTTTATTACTGATTCAATCTCCTTATTCGTTGTTGGACTACAGCTTTTCTTTTTCTTCATAATTCAGTCTTGGTAGGTTGTATGTGTACAGTAATTTAACCATTCCAGATTTTCCATTTTATTGGTGTATAATTGTTCATAATAGTCTCTTATGATCACTTGAATTTCTGTGGTATCAATGGTTATATCTCCTTTTTCATCTCATGTGGTTCTTCTCTTTTTCTTAGTCTAGATAAAAGTTTGTTGATTTTGTTTAAATTTTTAAAAAACTGGCTCTTTGTCTTGTTGATCTTTTGTTTTTTGTTGTTGTTGTTTGTTTGTTTGTTTTTGGCAGCTGGCTGGTCCCAGGATCTGAACCCTTAACCTTGGTGTTATCAGCACCACTCTCCCAAATGAGCAAACTGGCCAGTCCTATAAAAAAAATTTTGGGGGGGTGTTTTTTTGTCACTATGTTGTTTATTTCTGCTCTGATCTTTATTGTTTCTTTCCCTCTGCTAATTTTGGGCTCAATTTGTTCTTGTTTTTCCGTTTCCTTGAGATGCAGCATTAGATTATTTTAGATCTTTTTTTCTGCTTTTGCTGTACCCCATAGGTTTTGATGTGATGCATTTCTATTTTTCATTTGTCTAAAGAAATTTTTTAATTTCCATTTTAATTTCTTCATTGACCCATTGATTGTTTGTAGCATGTTGCCATGTATTATGATGTGTAGTATTTTCATTATCATTTTGTTCTAAGTATTTCCTAATTTACTTTATAGTGTTTTATTTGACCTGTGAGTTAACTTTCAAGGAAATGAGGTTCATATACTTTTTTCTTTTTTTTTTTTTTGGCAGCTGGCTGGTATGCAGATCCGCATGTAATTATCTTACTTGCCTTGGGGGTTGTAGTCAGAGAACATGTATGCTATCAATTCTTTTAAGATACTATGATTTCCTTTAAGGCCTGGAATGTGATTCTCCCCAGTATTTTGCTCAGTAGTTATTACCCAGTCTGGCAGAATCAAGGTGATTCTTGTCACAGCAGCCTGGTAGCTTTCCTGTGGCGATAATCAAAGGGGATGAGTACACACAAGAACATGGCTCAGGGTGTCTTATAGGTTTGGTGATTTCAGTAAATCACAACTAAGTTTTAAACTTGTTGATGATGAGGGATTTTGTTTTTACTATTCATTGAAGCAAAAATTGAAAGTGGATGGCACACTTCTCTTTTATATGTAAAAAGTTTTGCCTTGATCACAGTTTGAAGTTTACTCATGAGAGTTTATTTTCCCCTACTGCTTGGAGAAAACCATATGCTCATTAATTTTTAAATAGATATTATGTTTTGAATCCTGTAATTTGTGCTGGAAATGTACATGTAAAGTTTTTATAAAATTGTGACTGAACACATCAATAGTATTAAATGTATGTGTGGATCAGTTGGCTTTTGTCATAATAATGCTCATGTTAGAGTTTGGGTTCCTTGGGAAGCAGATTCTGATGGCGGTTTTCATGCAGAAAGCTTGTTAGGGAGTATTCTCGGGATCAACATCTGCGGAAGAGAAGGGAAAGAGGCAAGATTGGATAGTGTAGAGGTGGGCTATGAGACAGTCTGAATGAAGGCTTCAGCAGACTCCATGGGGTACGGTAAAGAGTTGTAAAGGCTGGGCCTTTATACCCCTGCATCATTGGATGCAGGCTGCCCCAGAAGGGGGAGTATGACCACAGGCAATGAATCTTTCTTAAATTGAGATAGTTCCTCAAGAGACCAACTGCTGAGGGTTGTCTGCTCACAGCACTTCTATCAGTTGGGTTAATAAGTTCTTTATTTTCGAAGGGGAAAACACAGCATCGATTGCACTGCCCCAAATTTCAGTGGCTTATAACAACAAGCATTACTTTTTCATATACTGATCTGCCGATTGTCTAGGATTTTGCTGAACTAGAATGGGCAAACGTAGGTGCTAAGCTACAGGTGGGTACAGATCTGCTTCACGTCTCTCTCATTCTCTATGGACAAAAGTCAGTAGCACAACAGGACAAGGTCAAGTGCACAAACACTTGTCAAGGCTCTGTTATCTCACATGCCTGAACATCCTACTGGTCAAGTGAGTCACATGGCTAAGCCCAGCATCAA
Source organism: Galeopterus variegatus (assembly GCF_000696425.1). Taxonomy (NCBI): domain Eukaryota; kingdom Metazoa; phylum Chordata; class Mammalia; order Dermoptera; family Cynocephalidae; genus Galeopterus; species Galeopterus variegatus. Next base: position 301,369 of record NW_007726622.1, on the reverse strand, counting down.
TGGAGTGGAAGAATACTTTCCTATGGAGTCCAGGGGAGGGAGTGAATATTTGCTGTACAATAATCCAACCTACCATAGTATGATTCTGTTTAATGAACAAAAGAGAATTCCACTGCCAAGATGTCCTTGTCAGTCTTTCTCCTAAAATACTTCTGTTTGTCATCTCCATCTGTTATGAATGAGATGAAATGTGACAACACCTTCACTGCTTTTTGGCAAAGAGAACAGCTTGTGCTGGCTTCTTATAATTTTTAAAATTTAGATTTGAATGGATCTTGCAATGCATATCTGTATCTCTATTGAAAAGATGGTATCTTTACAAAGTATTTATCTGGAGGGAAGAATTTTAGTTATTTCATGCTTAGTTTTAAAATTCTTTTTTTTATTTTAAATTGAGTTATACTTATAGTAATGTGTGTATAGAATGTCCTGCACTTTGTTGCACAACTTATGTTTACATAAACATCCATGTAACAACCACCAGATCTAGATAGAGAACATTAAGGGTAACCCTAAAGTTTTCCTCATGCCCCTCCCTATTCAGTATTATTTCTTCCCAGGTAATCATTATTCTGACTTCTGTCAACATCGATTATTTGTTTCTTTTCTCAAATATGTCTGGCTCTTCCAGTTTTTATTATGTTACTGAGAAACCATAAGTCATTGGTTATTAGTCAAACTACTGTGTGCTTTCTTAGCTTATTTCCTTTATTTAGCTTTATTTTCTTTACGGGATGTTGTCTCTTCTATTATAGAAACTATGTTCGTGTTTTACTTAAAGCTTTTAATGGTAGGATTAGACTATATAAGAGTTCATTCAAAAGAAACTCCTGTGTGTATCAGAAAGACGGGATTAATATGGACTTCTAGTAAATAATTTCATCCTCTGGTTTCCTTTGTGAAGTTGATCATAGATTTCAATAAAATCATTCTCTAGGAATTCCACAGAGCACATGCCTGATTGGAGATTTACTTTCTACACACACTGATTGGTACTGTACTCTCCTCTGGGCTATTGTATATATGTGGGCTTTGAAGGTTTTATGTCTCTTGGTCAGCTAGAAGTCTGACATATTCTTTCCCATTTGATTTGTGACACAGTGCAGGAGCTCTTCTTTCAAAAGCAAATGTTTCCTTCAGTGTTCAGTAACAAAAACACACTATTTAAAGAACCAAGCCTTTAAAACCACTTATATAATTCTTTGAGATTTTTGTCATAATCACTTATAAAGGCCAAGATATTACTTTGGTTCTTTGAAACCTTCTTAGATAACAGTCCATCATCATTTTTAAAAGTACCTATATGTTTTAGTCTGTTTTGTGTTGCTATAACAGAAATACCTGAGACTGGATGATTTATAAAGAAGAGAGGTTTATTTGGCTTACAATTCTGGGACAGCTGCATCTGGCATGGGCCTCAGGCTGTTTCTACTCATGACGGAAAAGTGGCAGGCAGCTGGCAGGTACAAGCAGATCACATGGCAAGAGGAAGCAAGAGAGAGAGAGAAGATGCCAGGGTCTTTTTAAGCAACAAGATCTTGTGGAAACTAATAGAGCGAGAACTCACTCATTAATTCCCCCCTCCCCCAGGGAGAGCATTAATCCATTCATGAGAGATCCGCCCCCATGACTCAATCAGTTTCCAACACTGCCACATTGGAGAACAAATTTCCACATGAGGTTTGGAGGGGACAACACATCCAAACTCCATCACTATAAGAAAAGCTTTTTCATTCGTTTAACATTAGCAATAGACTGAAAATCCACTCATGCTTTGAGTGGTTGGTATAATATCAGCTGCGAAAAACACATTTAATTCTGTGATTTTTGGTTTTAGAGCACCTGTTAATTATAAAAATTAACCTCTTGAAGAATTTCAGCATCACAGTTAATTTGTATAATTATTGATTTTTGAATACTATTTAATCTTTTAGTTTTGTTATCTATTATAAAGATAGGATGTTTAAAATAATAATTGTTTATGGAAATATGTTACTAGCTGAAGGGATCCCTAAAAGCTTTTGATCTTCTTTTTCATTTTTATAGGTCAGTTATTCAGAAACAATAATTATTTAGTTCCAGAGATGCTGTAAAAGTATATATTACAACTAAACTGTAGAGTCTGTCTAATGAGGTTAAGTAGAGAAGCAGAGTTTAGTTGATTCTGAAATTTGCAGAGTACAAGCAAAGAATCGAGATGAATTCGGACATTTTTGCAACCTCTGCTAAAGAGAGCTTCAATGGAAAGTTGGAAGTTATCTTTCCAGGGTTGTGACACATACAATAAAAGGTTACATGTGGTCAGTGGCCTTAGCTGTGATTATAATTAGGAAATTGTTAATGAAATACCCACTTTCTTTTGTTTTGTGGAATTCAGTGATTTATTTTAATTGAGATGTCAACCCTTGTTAAAGCAGTTAGTTATTGTACCTAAACATGTCTACATATTCTAAATACTGCCTTTAGCTCTATCAACAAATTTATATTCTATACCCTTATTCAATGTCTTAGTTAATGTACCACAATGTAAATATGTGTATTTTTAATGTATGCTTTTTCTAATAATTTTTTCTCTTTAATAGATACTAGTTGATATTCGAGCTAGTTTTATGCTCTTGCACAGTAGGGAGCTTACCATAGTCTCCTACCAGATCTTTAGGGATTACTTAAAAACTAAATTTTAAAGAGATGGGTTGTTGCATAGATGTGAAGCTATCCCTACTCATGAAATTTTTAATAAATAGCAGAAGATACTTTGTGTAAAAGGTGCAAGACTTTGCATTCATGTGTTAGAAAGTCTGGGTGGGGGAAGGAAGAAAATAGAACTAGTTCTCACTTGTTCAAGGATTTGATCACCTTGCCAACCAAATCTTTGCCACACCTACATGCTTATCTGGGACACAGGCAGAGCCGATTGTCCTGTTTATTTTCTTGCTACACATACAAGTATATGTACATGTTATAAATGAGTCTTTCTCTCTAGTAGAAAAAAACATCAAAGATGTTTTCAAAACTTAAAGTTTTGAAGTTTTGGAATCTAGTTTACTTATTGCTCTGATTGGAAGAAAATGCTTTTTAAAATAATCTAGACCTAAGAAACTTTTGCAAAAAATTGATTATATGTTCTAATCCATCTTTCAAATTATTCTTCAAATCACACTCCCTTAAAATATATAGGAAACTCATACTGGCTTAGCTTTTCCAAGCAAGCATGGTCATCTATTCTTGATCTTCCAAAATCTTAACCAAATTACCATTTTAACATGGATATGTAATTTTGTTTTGTTTTGTCTGTTCAACATGAAAGTATAATTTTGTTTTGTCTTAACACCATCATACTCTGTTTCATTGTTTTCTTTCCATCTGTCATTCTTAGTACATCATTCTTTTAATGCAACCTGAGGATGTTTTTTATCACTCTCTGATACATAACCTACATATTTTTCGCTGGTCAAGGAAGGCTGTACCAACCTTGCACAATATCCGAAGTGATTTTGGCGTTTTTAACCAAAAGTGTGGTGAAATTTACTGGGTCCCCAATTTAATACTTTGAGGTCTTGCCTCTTCATGACCTCAACAAATAGATATGTTTTTAAAAATACATACCTTAGAAGGTACAAGTCAACATTTTCTTAAAGCAATAAATGATATTTTAAATAATTATTTAGTAATCTGTTTATATTTATTCTTAATTTGGTTATTTAAAAAAATAAGTGCTACCTTATTAACTAAGTACATCATTATGCATTTTAGTGTTTCTATTAAATGATCTAGCATGTTTGCATTTCTGCTTGATGTTTTCTATTCATTTTGTTTGTTTTCTTTAGTTTCATGCTATGGATACCTTGTATAGACATGGCTATGATTTGAGCAGTGCAATTAGTGTCTTAGTACCACTTGGAGGACCTGTCTTATGCAGAGATGAAATGGAAGAATGGTCAGCCTCTGAAGCTAGCTTATTTGAAGAGGCACTGGAAAAATATGGCAAAGACTTCAATGACATACGTCAAGACTTTGTAAGTAGAAAATGGTTAATAAATAAAATGTTGGAGTGGGAATATTTTATCCATTTGAGAAATTTGGTAAACCTTGTAGTATTCATTTAGCAAGTCTGTGACTTAGCAATTTTTATTTCCTCAAAATAGAATATAGGCCTGTCTTATAAAGGGATAAGTTGATGTTTTTTTCTAGGGAGTAATTGTAAGACCCAGTACGGAGTTCTTGGTGTAAACTGTGGCACTATGAATTTATCCTCTTTACCTCTCTCTGAGTTCCAAGTTAAAATATGGACTGCACTTCTAACCATTTGTGCTGATTTCTGCTTTTAGGCTTGTTACTCTCCTTTAAACCTTCTGTATTTTTCTAGTTGTACTAATTGTTGAGCCTGAATTTGATGCAGATTTTTATGGATGATATATATGGAAGTGACCTTAACCAAGCAGAGTAGGAGAATTTGCATTATGGATTTTTGATCTTTGACTCTTCTTGATAATTATCCTACTTATATTTTTAAAAATTTATTTTGTTCCAACTTTATTGAGCTATAAATGAAACGTAAAAATTGTATATATTCAAGGTGTACAATGTGATGATTTGATGTACATGTGCATTGTGAAAATATTACTATAATTAACACATCCATCACCATACTTAGTTACTGTGTATATGTGGGGGGGAGGGGAGGACACTTAAGATCATCTACTCTCTTCACTTTACTTCTTAAATACCATGTAATCTTTTCTACTGTATTTTTTGTCTTTGTGTTTATGGACTTGCTGTCTTTAGTTAAGCTTAAAATCCCTGTGAAATGGGGAAATTTCTGTTTGAAAAGTTCATAAATAGCTTACTATGGAAATCATCCTTTATTTTAAATTATGAAAATAGAATCTTTATAGACTGTCATGTATTTGACATGAGGCAGTATTCCACCTTTTTTGTTGTTGTGACTATTCTAAATTATTTCTGAAGCAAAATTATTGCTTATCAATATGGGTTGGTACATTAAATCCTAAACATAGTAATTAAAGCTGTTAGTGTCACTGACATTTGTTGTTCTGGCAAAACTTCACTCATACCCAAATTGCTGTATGCCATGATTTAAATTTGTAGGATGCGCAGCTGGGAATTTAAAATGCATTGGTGGTATTTAGCTTCAGATGGTCAGAATAATGTAACATTGCAATGTTATTAATATAGCAGTTATTAATATAATAGAGCTGCATCACTACATGGAAATCGCAAGAACAAAATTCCCCGACGAACAAATCCTGCAAGTCTGATAAAGGAGTAGAAGATGAGAAACACTAAATTAAACTACTTTTCCCTTCACTGAGTGTGATAGCCTTATTTTATGTTCTAGTGATCATTCTGGACTCAGTTAAATTCAACAAACATTTATTGAGCACCTGTATGCACTCGGCATTCAGCAGAAACTTAATGTGGTCCGTACTTCAGCAAATTAGTTCATAGTCAAAATCAAGAGATTGAAAGATACACAAGTAAAATATAATGTAATTATTTCTGTCAGTGGATGAACAAGTATTATGGGAGTATCAGGAAAGACTAGTTGTGCCAGTCAAATTGGGACAGAGTTAACTGTCATTTTAGCTGGATCTCTGTTGGAAAATGGAGAAAACAGCAGATGGCAAAGTATAAACTGAGGTACGAATCTTATATACAGCATTTTTAGGCATTTAACAGGTCTAGGAGACAACTTTGTGAAGAGATTGGTGCAATATATTGAACATAGAAACTGACATTGTTATGAGATAAAGTTACTGTATGAAAATGCGTGTAACAGTAATAATGCTGTTAGATGGGTTTTTTTGGTAGTACCTTCATGGTCTAACAAAATTTTTGTAAATTGGTAGCATGGTATATATTAGTTTTGCTTTTGTTCTATTCTATCTTGTTTGAATAGAAAGCTTATTAAGTACTAGGGAAGATGAAGAAACAGACTTTAGACTGGGCTTCCAAGAATGTCTCTGAAAGTCACACTTCAAAAACAAGCTAACTGAGGATACTGATGTCCCTGCTGTGATCAGAAACCCAGCAGCCAAACCAAGAAGGTACCACTCTACCTCTGGCTCCGAGATGCTCTGTCTCTGCTGTGATCCCCACCAGCAGGATGCTTTTTCCCATCTCTTGCCATTGTGTCTGTAGTGCAGTCTAAATTATGTCAGGAGTCTTAGATGCAAGGGAATCTGGGAAATGGGGATTTTTAACTCTGCAGACTGCTCTTAGAACATAGTTAGAATGCTTGTTGATGAGCAGCCCACATTAGATTTGTTGTATTTTGGAGACTAGAATTGGCCACTAGTGTCAAAAACCTTAAAGTAAACACAATAGAGTGTCAGGAAGTTAACTGTTGAAAGGGTTTTGTGTTTTTTATAGTAGTGGGTGTTCCCCTCAACGCCTGTACTTGTAAAAGTAATAAATATGCCTAGTAGAAAACAATATCTATCTATCTACTTATGTATCAATTACCTATAATGCCATTACAGGTACATGATGTTGTTGGGGTACTGTATTGCTCAGAGATATTATGACATGAATTTTTAATAAATTCTTTTAGAAATTATCGGGTAGTGCATACAATGAAAACTTCCCTGGGCCTCTTTTCCTCTAGTTCTTGAGCTTTACCTGGGCACTGAACAATGGTCATTTTTTAAAAAGTTCTGTCTCATTCCACTATCCAGAAAGAATCATTGTTATTTTCTGCTTCCAGTGTCTTGATTTTCCCATGTGAACATATATTTTGTATTTGTACATTTGGAAACAGGTTGAGTGGGAGGTACATATTCAAGTATAGATATTCTTATATTTAGTGCTTAATGATAACTTTATTCTGTAAAGTTTAATTTAGCTTATTTTTTAATTTACTCACAGTAAAATTTACTCCTTTTGGTGTACATTTCTATAAGTTTGTGTAAATGCATGCTTGTGTAACCACTACCATGATCAAGACACAGCACAGTTTTGTCAGCCCTCTCTCTGAGGTCTCCCCATTTACAGTCAATCTCTACTGCAGCCATAACCTCTGGCAGCCATTAATTTATTTTCTATCCCTATAGTTTTGCCCTTTTCTGAATGCTGTATAAATGAAATTATATAATAGGTAGGCTTTTAATTTTGGCTTCTTTCACTTAACGCAATGCATTTGGTATTCATCAGCATTGTTGCATGTATCAGGAGTTCATTTTTATTGCTTAGTAGTATTTCATTGTGTAACTACATCACAGTTTGTTTATTCATTCACCTGTTGAAGGACATTTGAATTGTTTCCGGGTTTTAGTGATTATGGATAAAGTTGCTGTTCATGTTTGCCTACAGGTTTTATTGTGAACATAAGTTTTTATTTCTCTTGGGTAAATAGTAGCAGTGGGGTTGTTAGGTCTTATGAAAACTGTACGTTTAACTTTATAACATGTTGTCTGTGTTGATATGGATCAGTGAAGTACATTTTTCAGAATTCCCTTCCCGATACGTTTCCCAGTAGGGTGTGCCACAAGAGTAATTTTTGTGTAGGATTCGGAGAGCAGAAATGGAGAAGCTGTTTTTATAGCTCATATATATCATTTATCTGCTGGCTCACCTTGTTGGCATGAGTCAATGGTGGAACTGCAATCACTATTTCCCCAGGATTCTCCTTCAGTTTCTACGATTCCAGGGTAAGGTGTGTGTGTTCAGCTTCATGAAGAAAGGCCTTGGCTTCTGCAGGACACCCATACTATCAGGGTCAAAAGCAGTGATTACTAACAAAAGTTTTTCCTGTCCTTGGAGGCTCCAGCTCGTGCCGTTGTGGGTTTCAACTTGTTCTATCTCTCCCCCACTTTACATCCATCTTCCTCTCCCAACTGCTTGCCCTGTGAACTCCAAGTTCCAGCATCACATGCAAAGACAACAGCCTCACAGAGAGTGTTTAATCAGCTTCTGTAATTGCATAAGATTAAATCTTTGTAACATATCCTTTATTAAAAGTAAAGATAAAAAAATAAGTAAGTAAATCTGTCTTATTGGTCCTGCTTCTCTGACTGAATTCTGATTGATAAATGAACTGTTTTTCAAAGATGCTGTATCATTTTGCATTCCAACTAGCAAAATATGACAGCTTCAGTTGCTTCATGTCCTCACTAGCACTTGTTATTGTCATTGTTTAAAAGCCATTCTGATCAGTTTGTAGTAGCATCTCATTGTGGTTTTAATTTGCTTGTTCCCTAAAGATTAATTATGTTAAACATATTTTCATGTGTTTCACCTTTGATGTGAATCTTTGTTCAGATCTTTTGCCCATTTAAAAATTAGGTTAGTTTCTTATTGTTGATTTTGGGAGTTCTTTGTGTATTTCATATTCAAGTTTTTTGTCACATATTCTCCCAATCTGCAGCTTTTGTATATTCACCTTTTATTCTGCAGACTTGTTAATCTCATGCAGTAGTTACAGTAGGTTTTTTGATAGATTCTTTAGGGCTCTCTACATAAATAATCATGTTATCTGCAAATAAAGACAGTTCTGTTTTTTACCTCCCATCTGTATGCCTTTTATTTCTTTTTCTTGCCTTATTGCTCTGGCTGGGATCTCCAGTACATTGTTGAAAAGTGGTAAGAACAGCATGTTACTTGTTCCTGATCTTAGGAGGAAATCATTCATTCTTTTACTATTAGGTGTGAGATCAACTGTAGGTTTTAAAATTGTCTATATTTATTGGGTGCCACATGTTGTTTTGGAGTATGCATCTATGTTTATGAGGAGTGTTGACCATTAGTTTTCTTATAATATCTTTGGTTTTATTTCAGTTTAATGCTGGCTTCTTAGAATGAGTTGGGAAGTGTTCTCTTGCTTTCAGAAACTGTATTTATTATTCCTTAAATGTTTGGTGTTATTCACTAATGAAGTCATCTATTTTCTTGGAAAGTTTTTGCACTAGGAAGTCATTTTACTTAATAGATATAGATCTTATATAGTTATCTTTTTATCTTGAGTGAGCTTCAGTATTTTGTCTTTCAGAGGATTTGTCTATGTTTTCTTAAGTTGTCTAGTTTATTGTCATAAAGTTGTTCGTAATATGAGTTCATAATATTCTCATATTATTCTTTTAAAGTTGTGAGATGGGTCCACTCTCTCCTGATACTGGTAATTTGTGTCTTCTCTCTTTTTTCCTGATCAGTTTGGCTAGGAGCTTATCAGTGTTATTGAACTTTGCAAAGAACAAGCTTTTGGTTTGATTGATTTTTCTCTGTTTTCTTTTTCATTGATTTCTGCTTGTGTCTTTATTATTTTCTTCCTTCACATTGCTTTGGACTTAATTGCTTTTTCTTTTCCTAGTATCTTCTTATGGTTGAAGCTTAGATCATTTATTTGAAACTTTTCTTCTGATAAGAGCGTTTATTAGTAGTACAGGTTTGGTTGACAAAACTTTCTTTGAAAAACTTTTTACTATCCCCTTTAAAAAGATGTGCCATTCTTTACAGAATTCACTTTTTTCTTTTTTAGTAATCTAAAGGTGTCTCTCTGTCTGGTGAAATAATTTCTAAAGCCAAATTCCTATTATATAATGTTTCTTTTTCTTTTTCTCAATATTTTCTCTTTACTTTTGTTTTTTAGCAGTTTTACTTCTACAGTGTTGTTGTAATTACTTTACTTGTAGTTCTCTGAGCTTATTAGACCTATAATTTATTGTTTTTTTATTAATTTTTGAGGGGGAAAAAGGTGTCGTGTGCCTTTTCAGCTGGCTCCTTTAATATATTATTTATAGTTATTTTAAACTTCCTATCTGATATTTCCAACATTCGAGGCCATACTGGGGTCTGGGTCTATTGACTACTTTAGTTCTTGACAGTGAGACATTTATTTTCTTGCTTTTTTATATGTCTTGTATTTTTTAATTAGATGAAAGATACTTTGCATAAACAACATAAAATGAATTAAATAGTATTTATACTCTGAAATGAACATACTTCATCTCTTTTTAGGCCATCAGTGTTGGGGATTGAGTCCATCTAGTCAGTATGTTGTGCCAGGTTTGGGTTTTTTAGTTCTAGTTATCCTCAGTGCATCAGTGTACAGGAAGGCCTAAAATTTCACATGCTGTCTTAACATCTTTGAGACTCGTAATGCCTCCAAAGCCTAACTGACTTCCCCTGCTCTTGCCAGATATGTTCTCCACCCAGGGAAAGTCTCCCTACCCAGCTAGTTCCCCTGGCACCTCACTCAGTCCTCAACCTAATGGGTTTCACTTCCTTGCCAGCCTGCAGAATTATTCAAACAAGCCAATCACATTCTCCCATGGGCATTGTCTGCAGGAACCAAGGGACACCCTACCCCCTTGTTACTACTAAGTCTCACTTCCACAGTCCCTGCTGGTTCACACTGTTCCCAATTCAACTCCCATGTAGATCTGCATGGTGTGCAGTGTTCTCTTCCTCTGGGCTGTATATGTGACTAATAAATTGCTGTCAGTGTCATCTGTTTGGTCTTGAGTGCCATTTGTTATGTGTGTTCAGCCATCCTGTATTGTTTTGGGCAATAGATCCCTCCCTCACTGAGGAGCAAATTGGAAGTAATTTGAACAACTACAGATTCAAAATCTTGAAATAGCTATGTTTAAAATGAGGCTTGTAATGCTGAAGAGTTTTTTTGCCCCGTGTTTCTGTCCCAATCTCAGCAGGCTCTGCACTACAGAACATCTCTAATAGAGCTGAGCTGTTGGCTTTAGAGCTGTTTTGTGCCTCCTTGCTCTATTCCAGCAATATGGATGCCTTGTGCACCATTGTCTTTATCCCCACTTAATTCATTTCTGAATTTAGGTCTTACATACATGCATCTGATTGGCAGAAATAAAACACAAGGGACTATTAAAAATATGATGTTTGGCTTTTTAGCCTTTGCATTATAGGAAAGTAAACTAGATAGAAGGAAATTGGGAAGGATACTGAGAAAGCCATAATTGCAGACAATGGAATCCATTTGACTGAACTACTTAAAGCAGAATGAAATTTTTTACACGGTGTTAGAAGGTTAACAGAAGCTTCATGAGGGCCAGAGAACCAGGTTAAATGCTTCACAGCTGGAAGTATTGAAATGGAGAGTGCAGCCAAACCCTGCAGTGGCACCATTCTAGCAGAAATCCTGCTACAGCACCACCTGCCTCTACCACCACTCTTGCTGGTTCCTGCTCCACCTGACTCTTGTCAATCAATGCCACATATTGAGAGTCTGTTCTTAGAACACTGTGTTGCTTCTTACCAATTTTGTGTTAGCTAGAATGCTTTTAATTACAATTGAAAGAGGCCATCTGTCCTTCCACTGAAAGTATTAAACCAGATGTTCACCTTATGTTCTGCCCTCCAAAAAAGATCTTCCTTCTTCACTGTGCTTCCAGAGCCACTCCTGCGTGGACCGTAATGCTGTAACAGTATAATCCTGGTTGGCACCAGTGTATCACGCAAAGTCCTCTCCCACATTCACCCTTTTTCTTCTTCAATGCATGTGTCATAGGAAACTCCTATGAAGCCATAAGTGAGGGTTGAGGGAGAAATACTGCATCAGGAGTAGACACACTGGGACATGTAACTTGTGCCTTCACTATCTACTGCTTCTCCTTAATAAGACGGTGGTGCTGGGCACAGCTGATTAGGACTTTATGGATTAGGTGAAATGTGGTTCATGATGAAGCTCGGGTTACATGGTCACTTGGCTTGCCTTTTCAGGCACCCATGTAAATGCATACCAGGGCCTATTTCTCAAAAGAAGAATGGGTGGTAAGAGCTCTTAGTCTGCTTCAAAACCCTAGAGGATGATGCCATGACTGCTCTATGAGGTCTTGCTGAAGGCTCCTTACACCATTTTTAAGACACTTTCAGCTCCATTAGATGAACACATTGGGTTCGAGGAAACTGTAGGCTTTAGCTATGATCCAAATGCCAGTGGCTGTGCTGATCTGATCCTGTAAGGAGACTTCATTTGTAATTGCTGTTGGAATTGCCACCCAGTTAAGCTTAAAATAATTTTCTTTCTCTAAAACCCATCTGTTTTGTTTTCAGACCAAACAGGTGAGTTAAATGGGTAGGTGATAGGAATGGCATGGATTTTATCCACATGAGTCACAAGCAGATCTCTAGCTGCAGTGGAGTCTGAGAAGTACTGTTTTAACTCTGATCTTTGTAGTAAGTTAGAGCAAACCAGATGGGTGTCAGAGAGAGGGCTGAGTCACCTATCTGTAAAATCTGCTGCAATAGCTAAAGATTGTGTTATCAGTCATTCCTAGCATCATGAAAGTTTGATCTGTCCTCTTTTGCTTCTTGGATAAGTAATGGATTCCCCTTTACAGAGGGACATATTGAATATATTCTTCGGTTGTGGTTCTCATGTCCATTTTTGAATATTTATGGAAAACAGAAAAGACAAGCTTCCTATTTTTCTAATAGGAAGCTCGCTCAGCTATTATGTCCTTTTTCAGAGATGTAGGCTTTTATTTGCAACAAAATAGAGTTTTTTTGAAAAGGGCAAGAAATATTACGCCAGAAACCAAATGACACCCAGTTGTAGCCAGCATGTTTGGAAGTTAAAGTTCCTCAGGCTAAAGCTAATTTAACCATCTTTTCTAAATTGTGCTGTAGCCCCACCGGTAGCAGTCATAATATTTATAATTTTTCATAAACTGGGAGATGATAAATGGAATGTGTTTTATTAGACTATAACTTGTTTGAGGTACCTTTTGCTAAGAATTAATTTCAGTCTTAGACATTTCTTCTATAATGAATCTTCTATATGGATATTTGCTTCATTAATTTAAAGAAGTGGTTTTAAAGGAAAGCAAATTTTACAGTAGTTTGTTTTCATTATCATGTTAAATATTTTTTCAGCTCCCTTGGAAGTCATTGACTAGCATCATTGAGTATTATTACATGTGGAAAACTACTGACAGATATGTGCAACAGGTAATTTTTTTGTATCGCTACCAATTGTTTTAAAGTAAACTTTCTATTTATATTTTAATATTTCTTAGCAATGTACTAGTTTTAAATTTTGTTTTGTTTGCTTTATCTTTTCTAGACTGTCTTTACATCTACATCTTTAGGGTATTTTTTTTTTTAAGATTTTAGTCTTAATAATTTCTTGACTTGCACATTCATTTTGATAAATATTTTGGAAAGATGACAGGGAAAGATACCACTAGGGAGGCATTATTTTCCACGCATGTGACTTGATTCATCTCTTTGTGAGTGTAGTTGATGGGGATTACCAAAGATGCACAAACCTCTCGAACAAGGTATTTTTATGAAGAATTAAAATTTAGACCAGTGCCATCAATTGTATATTTTGAGATATATATATATATTTTTTTGTCTTTTGTCTTTTTCCGTGTCCGGCAACGGATCGCAACCCTCAGTGTTGCCCCCGTACCTGACCGGGGACCGGCAACGGGATTGCAACCCTCGGTGTTGCTCCTGCGCCTCGCTCAGCCAGTGAGCGGCAACCGGTCTGTATGTGGGATCCGAACCCTCGGGCGGGAGCGCCGCCACACTTCCCAAGTGGCGCACTTATCCAGTGCGCCACCGGGCCGGCCCCTATTTTGAGATATTTTTAAAGGTCTTCTGGAACTTCCTTACGTGACGTTTGTATGGATGTATTCTTTAAGTCTTTGACCTTAACCGTAGTAGGTAGTCTTACTAGTTTGATATTTGGTACTGTTCATAAGATTTTTTCAAAAATTATTTCTAAAAATAAAATCATTTTGTTTTTGAGTCCTTCTCAAATGTTCTAAATTCAGGTTACTCTCTCAGCTATTTATTTTGAGTAATACTACCTTTGGAGAAAGGTACATTTTCCTGAAATGGCTTCAGTCAGTATTTGTTTTATTTTCTTATAGTCACATGTCAGAACTGATAAAGAAGGAGGAAAGCAGGAGCTGGCTGGTTAGTGCACTCGGTAGATGTGGTGCTGATGACACCAAGTCAAGGGTTCCGATCCCTGTACTGGCCAGCTGCCCAAAAAGAAAAAGAAAAGAGGCAAATATATTTAACACAGACATTTTTTTCCTAAAGATACAGTGGCAGGTATTGGATGTGGTAAAACTGCATTTTAAGGGTCATTTTAAAAAGTACCATAGTGAGTTGTTGAGGTCATGAATAGTGAATGTGCCCATGGCTTGTTTAAAAATTTCCACCGTGTCAACATCACATATAATTCAAAAAGTGCTTATTTCAAACAGGTAGAAATGAAGACCGTGTAGTCTGGAAACCTGTGTTGTTCAAATCAGAAACGGTCCCTAAAGATGGTGGAGGTGATGGCATCAAGGATGGTTGAAAGATATTTGCATAAAATTATTGCCAAAAACTTCAACTCTGTTCTGAAAGTTTTAAGTTGACACCCTAAATGTTTTTGTTTTCTCCTTATTGGGAAAAAGGAGGATAGCCGTATATTTTGGTTTGTCTGACTTTTGGACATCAGCCATATGTTACTTTTCTTCCCTATTTGCATCCGTTATCGTGTTGATCAGTTTCTAGATTTGGTTACATAATCTCCTTCCCATTTCTTTCCCTGCATTTGACTCCTAATTGGTTCCAGTAACATCTTGTGTGAGTTCAGTCAAGTTTTAAAGTTAATTGCATATCTCCCAACATTTGAGGATAAATGCTTATTTAATTCTACTTAGAATAGCCACAGTCTCTTGCATGGATTTTGGAAACTAATCATCTGTGAATATTCTTCTAAAAGCAAATATTGTGTGTTTTTTTTCCTCTCAGAAAGGCAAGTAAGAAGTATGAGGGTACTCCAGAAAGTTCAAGGAAAAATGAAAGATAATATGAATCTTTCCATGAACTTTTTGAAGACCCATCATAAAGTAAAAACTAAATTTGAAAAGTAAAAATGGTTACTTTAAAAGTCCTGTTTATTCACTCATGGAGGAATGGGAAATGGAGTTGTTCACTGTTTTATTTTTAAGATCTATGTCTAAAATGTACCTCAGCATCTATTGACTTTTCCTATAAGTTACTGCAGTTTAAGGATATGCATATGAAAGAAAGGCTTGTCTTAAAATGGTAATTTTTGAATTACGCTTTAATGTTTATATTCTTGTTACTTTTTAAGACAATGATGTAGTAATAATTGTTAGGCATTACATGTAAAATATTTTATCCATCTTTTGAATTAGAAACGTCTAAAAGCAGCAGAAGCCGAGAGTAAACTGAAACAAGTATATATTCCGACTTAGTAAGTAATTGAAATCTTTTAAAATGTTTGTCATGGTCTTAATTCTGTCCTTGCAAAATGTGTCATTTTGTTCAGATTCAGCCACATTTGAATTTCTTCGTGTATCTTACTTTCTTCCTCTATAAAGCATGAGACTTGCTTTCAATTATAGCATTGCAATGATATTTCAGAAAGAAAAAGGAGCTGGTGAGAGAACTTCCATGTAGACTAACATAAGGACTGGAGGAAGAACGCATGTATTGTACTTCTATTAAAGCTAAAAGGAGAGTGTCAGAAAACTAACCTATGAGACTGCGTTGTCTGAGAAACTAGTTTCAGAAAGCTAGCAGCTTTTGAAACTTCTACATTATAGAATGGATTTTGTTTGGGTAGTGTGCATTGCTCTTTTGAGGTCTGTTATTTATTTGGTTGAGAATTTTACATCGTTTTTTGGTTCTAATTACCATTAGAAATTCTAGTTACCATTAGAACCATACTTTGTAAATGTTTGATAAATAATGGGTATAGGTTTTTATTGTTTCAGGTGTCTAGCATTCTGTCATTATCCTTTGGGTTTAGAAATCATTGTCATATCAAAATGACAATTTTCATTTTTAATTAGGTGGCCATTATCTCATTGACAATAAGTTGTGGTCTTTCACGCTAATTTTTTATCAAGGCAGATAAGTGGCTTAATTTTAAAAACATGTAATTTACAGAGTCCATACTTTTGACAGTGAGCGCACTGGCCATCCTTATATAGGATCCGAACCCGCGGCAGGAGCACCGCTGTGGTCCCAAGCGCTGCACTCTCCCGAGTGCGCCACGGGGCCGGCCCATACATTGTGGTTTCTGATTCCTTTTAAATTATGTATTTTATTTGACCATTTTATAAAAGAGCCACTCCCCAAAGAAAATACTGTTGTGACTCATGTGTCTTAGATTTTCAAAAGCAAGCATACAGTCTTTCTTGTACTTCACAGTGCTGCCACTATCAAATGAAAAACACCTTTGACCAGTTTTGACCAAGTAACCCAGATAAGTGATTCTGTCCTACTTTACATTGACTTTCGAGTCTTGATCTAAGTCAGGGATCAATAAACTATATTCTGGCCGGCCTGGTGGCGCACTCGGTAGAGTGCGGCGCTTGGGAGCACGGTGGCGCTCCCGCCGAGGGTTCGGATCCCATATAGAGACCAGTCTGCTCACTGGTTGAGCGCGGTGCGGGCGCGACACCGAGGGTTGCGATCCCGTTGCCGGTTGCGGTGTGGGCGCGACACTGATGCGGGCGTGACACCGAGGGTTGCGATCCACTGGTTGAGCGCGGTGCGGGCGCGACACCGAGGGTTGCGATCCCGTTGCCGGTTGCGGTGTGGGCGCGACACTGAGGGTTGCAATCCCGTTACCGGTCACACAAAAAGACAAAAAGGGAAATAAATAAATAAATAAATAAATAGACTATATTCTGCAGGCCAAATCTGACCTACTTTGTTTTTGTAAATAAAGTTTTATTGGAACACAAATATGCTCATTCATTTATGTATTGTTTAACTCCACTTTCTTGCTACAGTGGCAGAATTCAATGGTTGCAACAGAAATTATTACCTACAAAGCTTAAAATACTGTCTGGCGCTTTACAAAAAAGGTTTTGCACCCCCTAATCTATGTGAATGATTTTTGGAAATCAAGACACTTTTTTTTTTTTTTGGTGGTTGGATAGTATAGGGATTGAACCCTGTACCTTGGTGTTCAAGACACTTTCTTTTTTTTTTTTTGTCCTTTTTGAGACCGGCCACACCACGCTCAGCCAGTGAGCGCTGTGAGCGCACCGGTCATCCCTATATAGGATCTGAACCTGTGGCGGGAGCGCTGCTGCACTCCGAGTGCGCCACGGGCCCGGCCCTGTTCAAGACACTTTCTAATCATATTTCTTAAAAAGTTATATAAATCATATACATAAACAGAAGAGATACAGCTCAGTTATTGAGTTGGATAAGAATCTGAATCCTTTGGAGTATTTCCAAATTAACTCTAAAATAGAATGTTCAAAAAAAAAAAAAAATTAAGTATTTTATTCTGTCATTTTTTTGAGCCTGCCAGTCTCCTATATTCCAACCACTCTGTTCAGTACAAGAGGTAGAAAGGTTAAGAAGACAGGCTCTCCTCTGGAGCTTACATTCTATTCTAGTGTGGGAGAGACAGACGATAAAAAACTGTAAGTCCCCTGGTGTGGTGATACCTATGATGGAGAAGAATAACTTAAGTGAGATTTTATAGTGGAGGGCCAGATTCAGTTGATGCCATCAGGAAAGCTTCCTTGAGGAAGTGAGTTCGAGTGCACTCTGGAGGTGGAGGAATTAACCAGATTGTGGAGGCTTTCCAGTTTAGTGGGATCCTGAGATGGGAAAGGGCAGAGCATAGTTGAGCAGAGAGAAAGGCAGTGTAGCTGGTATGAAATGAGAGAGTAGTGGGCCATGGGAGGCTGATATAGTAGGCGAGGGCAAGGAGTGAAGAGAGGAAATGGCTTTTAAAGAAAGAAGTGTCATCATTAGATTTATACTTTAAGAAAATCACTGGCTATATTTTGGAAAATGGTTTGGAGAGGAGGAGTAAGAGTAGATGTAGGGAGACCTGTTGAGAAGTTCTTGGAGAGGAAAGATGACACTAGCTTGACCTCGAGTAGTGGCTCTGGCAGTGGTGCAATATTTGGAGGTGATAGACTTGGGAGGGGGCATATCAAGTTCGAATCCGAGGTTTCTGGCTAACACAATTAGGTGGATTGCCGTGCTATTCCCCAACCTCAGAAGCTCAGGCAGAGTATCAGATTAGGTCATTCTGAGCTTGTTCTATCCAGACAGAGGTTTTGTGTATGCTGCCAATATATTGGATATATTGGTCTTAAACTCAGGGTAAATATCTGAGCTAGAAATTTGAGCTTCATCAATATACAATAATTGTGTTTGAAACCATAGATGAGATTTCTGAGAGAGAGCAATAAGATCAAGACCTTGAACCAAGCCTTGAATAAATCCAGTATTTATAGATCAGATAGAGTATGATAGTTAAAAAAGGATAGCCAGGTGAGTAGAGTATTACAGAAGCTGACAGAAGGGTGCGATTCAAGGAGACGGGAGATTAACAGTGTCGGATGCTGGTGAAAAATAGCCAGGGAGTTTAGCAACATGGAGGTCATTGGTGATGTTTAATGGAGTGCTGAAGACTACATATGAGCCAAGGAAGTGCATACAGTGGAGAGAGAGAAGCTCAAGTGAGAGCAAGCTCTTGGATTTGAGGGGTAAGTTGGGATAGAGTAATGGGAGAGTTTTTTAAATGGAAAAAAATAGGTGTAAATAGTATAAGGAGGGCCCAGGAAAGAGAATCAAGTATACAGAGTTCTCAAGAGGGCTGAAGTGTTGGAATCTGGAGCACGAATTGGAGAGCAGGGAAGGTTTGGGCATTAGATAAAAGGAGGGGCAATTTCTTAAAATGTATTTTTAAAACCTTTTCTTTGTTTGTCTTATAGTCACAAATTTTCAGTGACATCAATCATTTGCCCCCTGAGAATTAATGTACAGGTACTTGGTTTTGCAGAACATATTTTAAGTGATTCACACATCTATATGCTGTCTTGGCACACTTCCTTCCCTTTTGTGATCATTATAAGTAAGGCCAGTGGTTTAGTCAATCAGATAACATGATAAATTGAGTTACTTGCTCAACTGAATCTGTGTTTGCCATCATTTGTTTTTAAGTCAGCTCAACTGTAAATTCGTATTAGCTCTTTTTCGACACATATATTTAGTTCTGGGTTAAATGTCAGAAATTTTTCAGGGCCGGCCCCGTGGCTCACTCGGGTGAGTGCGGTGCTGTTAGCTCCGAGGCCGTGGGTTCGGATCCTATATAGGGATGGCCAGTGCGCTCACTGGCTGAGTGTGGTGCGGACGACACCAAGCTGAGTGTTGTGATCCCTTTATCGGTCCAAAAAAAAGGTCAGAAATTTTTCATATTTCTGGGAAACCTCTGGCCCGTCATTTGACTTTAAGAAGTGGTCATTTATTTATTTTTATTTTTATTTTACTATTATCTTATTTTATTTTTTTAAAAGATGACTGGTAAGGGGATCTTAACCCTTGACTTGGTGTTGTCAGCACCATGCTCTCCCAAGTGAGCTAACCGGCCATTTCTACATAGAGATCTGAACCCATGGCCTTGGTGTTATCAGCACCATACTCTCCCAAGTGAGCCATATGCCGGCCCTTTATATATTTTTAAAAATTGGAAATATTATTACATATCCTTGGAAATCTTAGTCATTCTAAATCATCACTTTTCGTTTTGTACATTTTTAGCTGGAAACTATAAGAAGAGAAGTACCTTCTGATAAAATGTGCTTTTAAAACCAATTTGTCTTCAAAATGCATTGCTGACACTGGTTAGAAGTGTAAATAATAGCCCTGGTTTATAGAATAGGGAACTCAGTGTACACAGAGGTTAAATGATTTCTTCTGGTGGTGGTGGTGGTATCACCTGAGAGTTATAGTAACAACACCAAAAATAAATCTTAAAAGCATCTTTGCTGTCAGGTCAGACCAGGTTTATGCAATCGAATTGTGGGAAGGGGAAGCCCCTGAGCATACTCTCTGGAGATTCCATGTGTCTTGGTGGTTGTGATGTCTCATTGCCTCAGTAGCCACGGGAAGACAGAATATAGTCTGCACCTAGACATTCAGCATTCGTTTCTAGAAAATAATTTGCTAGTTTATTTTGTTCATTTTCTGCTTAGCAAATAGACATGAGTGGTCCTCCAGAATGAAAACTCTTTGAGGTCAGAGACTTTTGTTTACTAGACACTGAATAAATAATATATACTTGTGTTTGTTTGTTTGTTCGTTTTTGGTGGCTGGCTGTTATGGGGATCTGAACCCTTTGACCTTGGTGTTATAACACCATGTTCTAACCAACTGAGCCAACTGGCATGAAGAAATATACGTTAAGTGAATTATGAGTTTATTGAGGACATAGTATGTACACCAGTGCAGTATGCTTGGGCTTGGCCTATAAGCTGAGGAGTTAGCCTACTCTAGATAGGGAAAAGTTAGTCATGTTTGCACAGTAAGAACCAAGATAATCTGGGGTACATGTTTCCAAGGAATTAATGGCTCTGTTGACTTGTTCTCTGGGAAATTTGCATGTAGACTTCTGAAAGATGTCTATTTCCACCTGAATGTTTTCTTAAAATGAAAAACCTCAAAATACCTTTATTGGCTTTTCTAATTTCAAGTGCTTTGTAATCTTCCTCATAAAAATTCAAACATAGCAGAAATTATTATCATGAACAGTCAGAAGCTCCTGAAATGCTTGCTAGCTTACCTCTAGGGATAGGCCCTATTAAACTCTGCTGCACAGGTATCTCTGTTGAGCGCGTTGCTTTTGTGTAGATCCCTTGAGAGCTAGTATATAGAGTTGGTAGCACTCACACCAGCAGCAAGAATGGGACAGTGGCTCTCCCTAAACACAACAAAGCTGCCCTTAGCTTAATTTACCTGATCCAAAAAATTACTTTATTTTCTCAGGATAATTTATGATAAGTGATAAAGCTTAATAACTTGTATCTTTCAAAAGCGTCAGAGGTTGTTCAAGGAAATTGTATTTGGATGGCGAAGAGATATGGATACATTTATTTTGTTAGTGTCAGGTGTAAGAGATTAGTTTTTATATAACATGTTTTGTAAAGATGAGTGGTTTGGGTTCATTTTATCACCTTGATTTTACCAGTTTTTTTCCTCACAAACATTTAAAAATGTTTATTTACGTTTAGTTAAGATAAATTAGTACTGAGATGTAGAGCTTTCTGTCTTGTTATACAAATCATTTTATGACTTCACTTTACATTTCACTGAAAGCAGCAAACCAAATCCCAACCAAATATCCACCAGCAATGGCAAGCCTGGCGCTGTGAATGGAGCTGTGGGGACCACGTTTCAGCCTCAGAATCCCCTCTTAGGGCGAGCCTGTGAGAGCTGCTATGGTAAGTTTTCTCCAGCAGGGCTTTTTTTTCTTGTGTGAGGCTTGTCATCGGTTAAGTACAGGGAACTGTTCTGACACCACGGTATGGGAGTTGTTGAGAGGCTCCTGGAAGGTGCGGGGGTCAGTACTGGGCTGAGGGCAGAGCCATGTCTCCTCAGAGTAAGTAGATGCCCATCTTTACCTTCTGTATGGAAATAAAGGGGCCATTCATTGAATCCTACTATTTACCACACACTAAAGTTAGGCATTGGGTTTCCTTTGGCTTATTTCTGTGAAGTCCCATGTTTGTTGAGTACTCCATGGCAGTATTTGCTAACTGTGTTCAGAGTTGTATTAGCTTTCCGTAACCGTGGTCCAGTGATACATATCAAATTCCCTTTTGGAGTTTCTCAGTATACTTTGACAAATTAAAGCACCAAACAATTCTGTAGGAAAGACCTGTGTGTGGATAAACTGCTATTTAAAATCCTCAAACCAGGTTCCCTGTGGGCATCAGTTTGGGAGATGCTCTTCCATGATATTTGCTTTTGGCCACAGGGCCCAGCTGTATGTATTAATCTATGATGGCAGTATTATAATTTGCCCTGGGTGTTAAATGGGGTTGGTGAGATGAACTGTTAAGTAGTTGATACACTTTATACGTTTATTTAAAATCTCAAGCAAGAATATAGTCTCTTAATGGAGTATTGGTGATGTTATCTATGTTTCCTTCTAATCAAGGTGGCCAGGGGTGTGAGAAAGGAGTAAATTAATGTTTACTGGAAGTTTGCTTGGTGCCCAGTTTTTGGCTCTCAGCAGCTCTTTGGGGATGGATGTAGCCTACTGCCTTAAGGACATAGGAATTGAAGGGACGTTTGTGACTGCTTCACACCAGGCTGCAGCATTAGAAAAGGCTTTTAAAACCAAATCGTATAAGTATCTCTCCTGATCTCAAGGAAGGTGTGAGCCAGACAAATTGCTGGTATCTTAGAAATGGTGCCAGGGGGATGTGTCTAACCATTTTCTGCACCTTGGGAGCACAAAGGGAAACAATTTGTGGAAAACTAGATTCTTTGAGTCAAGATTTTACATGGATAGCATCATAAATGTCTTTGAATTGAGAATTCCTTGGATATTGAAGTTTATGTATACTTAGATGGTAATAAAAAGAACCCTGCAGAAAAAATGGTAGTGGCTTAATCAGCCTTTTTTTTTTGAAGGGGAGGCTGGTCGGTACAGAGATTGAATCCTAGACCTTTGTTCTATCAGTGCCATGCTCCAACCAACTGAGCTAATCGGCCAACCCTAATTTGTCTTATTTTTGACTTGCAAACCACTTTCACACTCACATGTATTCCTCCAAATAATAATTCTGTTATTTTTATGTGTGCATGACAAATAAATGATTTCAATTTTATAATATTTATTTAGATTCATATATTATTTTAAGCAATCTTCATCATAAAATGTGTCAATATACTATACATACATGATTTCTCTTTATAGAAATATAGAATTTGTTGTTTTCTATTTATCAAATGATACTTTTAAATTAAATTTAAGTATTTAAGGAGAAAGGCATTTATTGATAAATTATTAAAATGACATGCCATGATTAGTTTGGGTAAAAATATACTTTTATATATGGGGATCCAAACCCTTGACCTTGGTGTTATCAGCACCACATTCTCCCAAGTGAGCCACAGGCCGGCCTGAGTAATTCTCAAATACCAGACCCTATAGAGCAGGAAACCCTTGAAATGACTGAAAAGGAATTCTGAGCAACAATCTTAAACTCACTGAGGCAGGAGAAGATTCAGTTAGACAGCACAAAGAAAGAAGAAAAAAAATACAGGATACGAAGGAGGAAATTTACAAAGAGATTAATACGTTAGAAAGGAATGTAAAATTTTAATACAGGTGTTTTCAAGTATAAATTTTCCTTTAAGGGCTGCATGAATCCTGCATCCTATAAATTTTGAATTATTGCACTTTGATTTTTATTTCAAAGTACTCTCTAATTTCCCTGTGATATTTCTTTTTAATCCATTGCTTATTTAGGAGAGTGTTGTTTATTTTGCACACATTTGTGAATTTTCTAAATTTCCTTCTGTTATTATGGTCAGAGAACATATTTTCTATGATAAGACTTGTTTTGTGGCCAAAAATTAAAAAAAAAAAAATCTCTAAGGCCATTATCCTTAGGGTTTGGTAATGTAATATGGAGGAAAAAATATATCAACCTGACTTATTATTTGTTTTAAATTATAAGAGGATAGGTTTTTAGGCTTCCTTTGCTAGGAATCCTCCAAAAACAACACATGATGAGTGTAGAGTATTATTCCCAATAAACTAAAAGTCAGCTTGCACATAATGGTCCCTTCTTTTCTTGTTTTGACTCTCATCCATGAGATGCTCCTTGAGAGCATGATGTACTGTTTGAACGTTTTGATCTGATGAAGGTAACTTGCACGTCAGAGGAAGAATATTCCAAGGCAAACTTAAGAAGTATAATAATTTTTTGTACGTCATTATAGCTTAATGTTCCAACATTAGTGTTTTTTATTTTAAACTTCAGACCCATCGTGGGTATACGTTAAACATTATGTGCCAATAATTTAGACCGCAAAACAAAACATAGGCTTGCAGTGTGCAGCCAAGTGATAAATCAACTGAGTTTTAGGTCTGAAGCATGTGGTGAGATCAGCCGCAGATGCGCACTTGATATGGATTTATAGTATTGAAAGAGATTCTGTTTTTAAAGGCAGAAATATTAAAAATAAGTATTTTATCTTTTCGATTAAAATAAAGGAATGGAAAACAGACACCTGTTTCTTTCAGATTCTTGACTTTACTAATGGGGCTCCTCTGAGCACTTTAAATAAAACCTGAGGTGGTTTCTGAACCACAGGTTTGGAAACCTGAATTTAGGTTTTAAATACTAATAATAGTAATAATATCTTTCTGAGAACTTATTTCCAAAAATGTACACAGTAAAGAATATTTTTAATTAACAAAACAGCAGCACAATGCATAATATAGGATATTTCATCTCATAGCCTCTCTTAGTAGATGCCACGGGCATTTAATATATAATAGAAATGAATGACTTAATGAATTCTGGGTATTAAAATATATATGTATATATCATACTTCCATGTATAGCTTGTAAGCTGGGGAAAGAAAAATAACATTGTAAACTAAGATGGCTTTGGAATATTTTTGAAATATTTGATTATATTTGTATTGATGTAAATTATATAGTATTCGTTGTTTCTTCTTATTTTTTCCTCCATCTTTAGCTACACAGTCTCACCAGTGGTATTCTTGGGGCCCACCTAATATGCAGTGTAGATTATGTGCAACTTGTTGGCTCTATTGGAAAAAATATGGAGGCCTGAAAATGCCCACCCAGTCAGAAGAAGAGAAGTTATCTCCCAGCCCAACTACAGAGGTACATAAGCAGTAGTCTTTTTAGTGTTGAAAAATGTCACGCTTTTCAGTGGCTGGATCATTCCTTGGAAACATTAGTACAGTATAGGATTAAAATGAACAAAGCTATTTTTATATCCAGACACAGCAGCATTATATTCAGGGAAGCAGGGAGAAATAAAAAATTTTCAGGTATTCAAAATATTGGTTTTGTGAGATTACTTAGACAAAAGAACAATGTGTGTGGGAGGTGTAAAGAGCCTACAAATTAAATGTTTAATTGCTTTTGAAAACAGTGCGTATGGGCCGGCCCGTGGCTCACTCGGGTGAGTGCGGTGCTGATAACACCAAGGCCACGGGTTTGGATCCCATATAGGGGATGGCCGGTTTGCTCACTGGGTGAGCGTGGTGCTGACAACACCAAGTCAAGGGTTAAGATCCCCTTACCGGTCATCTTTTAAAAAAAAAAAAAAAAGAAAGAAAAGAAAAGAAAACAGTGCGTAACCTTTAGATACTGTTGAAAATGTGTCTTAGTGCATAAAGTTACAAATACAAATTGAGGATTTTTTTCTTCCCCTGGCTATTGCGGAGGGTCAGGAAGTTATGGACTTAGTTTTAAGGTGAACAGTAGTTGAAATATGATTTTGGTAAAATTTTCATAGATTGAAGATGTCAATCATCTATGTCTAGTCTACCAGAGGGAGGCTTTTTTTTTTTTTTCAGTTCTGATGGGATCTCAGGACTCCTTGACATTAAAAAAAAAAAATCTACTTAGCCTCCTTGGCATTTTCCTACTATTGTGAATGTGATTTTGGATTGTTATACAAAAGTACAGTATTACACCTCCCACCCACTTCTCTTCTCCAATCCCCACCTCTTTCCCCAAAGTGCACATTTTTTGTGTCTCTCTTTTAGAGGTAGGGTACTAAGTTACAGACACTTCAGTGGAAGATGTAAAACCTGCCCTTTGCTTTGAGCATAATGCCTGTAGTAATGTGTTTTGGCAAGTTCTATTCTTTAAATGTTGGTTTCTGATCTTGCAGGACCCCCGTGTTAGAAGTCACGTGTCCCGCCAGGCCATGCAGGGGATGCCAGTCCGAAACACTGGGAGTCCAAAGTCTGCAGTGAAGACCCGCCAAGCTTTCTTCCTTCATACTACATATTTCACAAAATTTGCTCGTCAGGTCTGCAAAAATACTCTCCGGCTGCGGAAGGCAGCAAGACGGCCGTTTGTTGCTATTAATTATGCTGCCATTAGGGCAGAATGTAAGATGCTTTTAAATTCTTAACATTATATGTTGTGCTTCAGACCATTTTCTCTCTTTCCCTCTCTCTCTTTTTTTTTTTTGTTTGTTTGTTTGCAATAAACAAGTTCTTGTGTACAGCCTTTTATTTGGTTTTTTTTTTTTTAACATTGTTTTTGTCTGTTGCCATTTGTATCATGCCAACCTGAAAAAAACACATTGAAACCTTTGTAATCTTTATCAGGGAGTAGTGCTCAGCAAAAGGTTGGCGGGAGGTGATTTTATCCAGTGGGGTTTGTGATGGAATTGCCAAAGAGCCCTTATTGAAGCACTTTTACCTGTTGGGTAGTGCCATAATATAACCCCTAAGGATGGTGTTATAATGAAACTCGGTAATTGAGACCGTGCAGTCCAGTGTTATATGGATTCATTAAGTTTAAATAAAATTTGCCAGTTTGCACTCATTAGAAATTGTATGTCTTTGTAAACTTCTCATTTTTCCATGAGCCTTTTATAGTTGTCATACAACATTATGGAAATTCATAACAAGTGCTATATTTATTAGAAGATGTAGCAAATTATAAATAAACTTTATAGTTGTTTTTTGGGTGAATTTTCTGAAAGTTCACATTTAGTTTTTATAGCTAGCATCTAAATTTGTGGTTGAGCAGTCTATTTGTCCAATTTGGTTTCCATTTCATAATCACGTATCATATATATTTCCACATAACATTTACATGACTTATTACTATTATTTTCAGCACATTCAGTCTTGCTTATGTTCATTTTTTCATTAGGACAAACGTCATATGTACCAATGAATTGTGGATTGTTCTTTTATTACCATGTGTCTGAAAATGTGTGCACATTTGTATGTTAGCTGTTGGAGTCATGTTCCTGGCTAGCATGCAACTTTTTTCCCTAATGGTTGAGCAAACTTGCTGTCTGACTTAACAGATAGGAAATCTTAAAGACATCCAAGTGCTTTTTTCTTTATCTGTGAGATAAGAAATCTCTTATTATGAGATGCTCTACTTTGATTTAAAGAGGATATCCATAAAGGAAGTGATGACTGAAAAGCATTTTTTTGTTCCTAAAGATAATTTTAAGCAGAACAGTTGAAAGACTTTAAAACTTACAGGTCAAAGCTCTATGAGAAGAAAAGTGCTTTGAAAAGGGAGTGGAAATTAGCCACATTGGATTCATGTATATTTGAGAATTCAGGCTTATATTTAGGTTTTGTGTTAGCATTTCTGAGTTCCTGGACTTATGTTATCACTTTCTTACCCATATTAAGGAACTGGAAAATAAATATTTACATTCATTCAAACTGTTTAGCTGATTTAAAACACATACATTGATATATAATTTCTTTTTTTTTTTTTTCCTTTTTGTCTTTTTTCATGACCGGCAACGGATCGCAACCCTCAGTGTCGCGCCCGTACCGGACCAGGACCGGCAACGGGATCACAACCCTCGGTGTTGCACCCGCAGCTCACTCAGCCAGTGAGCGGCCAGTCTGTACGTGGGATCCGAACCCTCGGCGGGAGCGCCACCACACTCCCAAGCGGCGCACTGTAGCAGTGCGCCACCGGGCCGGTCCTATAATTTCTTAAATAAAAAGAATTAATAAAACTTTTGAGAAAGAAAATAAATGAAATTTTTCATTAAAATTGGCTGGGATCTAGTATTATCTTTGTTACTATGAATGGAAAAGAAACCGTCACCAACTTAATTGGCTGCTGAGGAAGCTTCTGTTTCCTGTGCTGTCTTAATTGTCAGTTAATTTGTACATCGTCTTTTTTTTGACTATTCTTCAATGAAGTATGTTTTTCTGTCACCTCATTCTAATTTTTTTTCTCAATTGAAGGGCCATGCTGCTAAAAAAGGATCAAGATTAAATTACCTGTATTTTATTTCTACAAGCATATAGAGAATAACAATAAAAGAACAGTCATTTGTTGTGATGAGATTCAAAGAGCATATATTATTTCATTTTATTTTGTATTTAGCTTCATTGGTCATTGAGTTACATATAGAATCAGTTTCTTGGAATAATTTTGCTTTGAGATTTAAAATGACAGTGTTTCAGCAGTGATCTGCTCAGTTATCTTGTCTTTTCAGACAAGCAACTAACTCATTCTTTTCCTGGCATCTACTTGATTCTTACATCATCTCCCGTATATGTACCTTGTTACAACCTCTTCGGCAGATCCCTTGATCTTGGCTTGTTAGTGAGATTAGGTGTTAATATCCTGATGTCCCTGGGCAAGTATGTCTGTAGTCCACTGGGAGCATATAGGTGGTTTTTTGTTTGTTTGTTTTCATTTTTCTTTGGTTTCTCAAAGGCACTGTTGATCCCTTCCACCCCCACCCCCACCCCCCAAAAAGTTAAGAATCCCTATGATGGAGTATGAATGTACTTTCAGATCAGGTGGAAGTTTGTAATTCTAAAAATATTGATGGATTAAGAGTTCTAATAAATGCATTTTAGAATAATTCATCATTATATTGGGAAAAGAAAGTAGTTTTCCTTATGAACTTGAGACCCTTCTCTTACAAGCCCTGTAAAAGTTGGCCCCTTCCATGGCATCTGGCCTTGGCAGTACCTTCACAACCAGTGTCATAACCAGAGTTTATGGGATGACACACTGCATAAGAATGAAGTGAGGAGCTACTGAGATCAGCTCTTGAGTAGGTGGGGGAGAGCGTGATCCTAGCTATAAATTCTTGATTTACAAGGTAATCAGTGCTTAGAGGACACTTTTTTTGGTTGGTTACAGCAACACTCTTTGGCCTTTATTTTCATTATGAAACCTGTATTAAGGCATATAGTACAGTAAAAAAGGGAATGCTTGTATGTGCATAAAATAATCTCAGGATATGTAAGAAGTAATTATAACTGGGAAGGGAAACTGGGAGGCTGAGGGAAAGGGGTAGGAAGGAGTTTTACCACTGTTCATCCTTTTAAGCTTTTTCAATTTGAGCCATGGAATATATTTCCTATTAAAAAATATATGTGTATGTGTGTGTATATATATATATATATATATATATATATATATATATAT
>NW_007726622.1:270669-272158 GCF_000696425.1 Galeopterus variegatus | reverse complement strand
AAAATATATGTGTGTGTGTGTGTATATATATATATATATATATATATATATATATATATATGCATTATTTTTTTTTGGTGGCTGGCTGGAACAGGAATCCGAGCTCCTGACCTTGGTGTTATAACACAATACTCTAACCAACTGAGCTAACCAGCCAGCCCAAAAAATAATTTAAAAACTGAAGTAAGTATATAGTATGGCCAACATATGTTTAAGAATATGTACATGTGAGATATATACAGGAAAAAGTGATTTTAAAAAATCTATTTCCCCAATACCTAAATATTTTAATAATATACCTTTATATGTGAATATATAAGTCCATGCCAAAAATTACTAATATTAGTAAGATGGCCAAGCCAGTTCTACCATGTAGGTAGTACTTATTAAAAATGGATTGGTAGACCAAAACCCAAAACATTGCATAAATAAAAGTATGGAAATTGTGTCCTTGACAAGATTTGCAGACCAACAGCATGGTTGTAATATACGGAGTTTAAACATCCTGTCTCTTCTTCCCCTAGATGCCACTCCCCCAGTAAAAAACACTGTGATGAGATAAGGGTGTTCCTCCTCTGTTACTGCCAGCAGACATTACTGCAGAGTTACTAGGTGACTTTGTCAAAGATCTACAAAATCACTTGAACACCTGATGAGCACCGGATTATCACTATTTGAGATTGAGGATCCTCAGAGACAGGTTAAATAGAAGTAGGTACATTAGCAGCCTTTCATGGATGAAACCGAAGTGTGTAGAGAAGTGGGTCCAAATGATTTGCCTGCTACTTTAGTGGTTTGAGTTGGTAACACACCAGACTTCAACGGCAGCGGTATTCCCCAGTATGAAGTTATTTGGGAAGCACCTGGAGCCACTTTTCTGTTCCAAGGTGTTAATTCAACTTTAGAAGTATCCCAAGACCTCATTTTTTGAGAAACTTGTTACATATTTTATGAATTTTTCTAGAGATTTCTCAGCAAAAGTTGCTATTAATGTGTAAGCTTTTCTGAAATTCTAAGCTCTAAACATTAGGAAAGAACAGTTTGGGTTTGCTTATTTTGGTATTTTTGAATATAGGATCTGAACCCGCGGCGGGAGCGTCGCTGCACTCCCAGCGCCGCACTCTCCCGAGTGCGCCACGGGATCGGCCCGAGAATTTATTTTTAATAAAATTTTTTTTGAACGAGTACTTAAAAGTTTTAATAAAGGTATAAAAGTGTGTACAAATCTCACACCTTTCCCATGTCTGATTTACCCTCTTCAGAGGTAACCATTATTATCGTCTTAACTATCCAGAGGTATTCTATGCATCTATAAGATTGCAAAGTAGGTGTATTCTTTGTTGCTATACAGATATTAACATACTGTCTACATTGTTCTGCACCTTAGCTCTTTTTTTTTTTTTTTTTTTTTTTTCCTTGTCCGGAAACGGATCGCAACCCTCAGTGTCGCCCCCTTACCGGACCAGGACCAGCAACAGGATCGCAACCC
>NW_007726622.1:199564-270621 GCF_000696425.1 Galeopterus variegatus | reverse complement strand
ACCTTAGCTCTTTTTTTTTTTTTTTTTGTCTTTTTCCGTGTCCGGCAACGGATCGCAACCCTCAGTGTCGCCCCCGTACCGGACCGGGACCGGCAGCGGGATCGCAGCCCTCGGTGTTGCTCCTGCGCCTCGCTCAGCCAGTGAGCGGGAACCGGTCTGCATGTGGGATCCGAACCCTCGGCAGGAGCGCCGCCGCGCTTCCCAAGCAGCGCACTATAGCAGTGCACCACCGGGCCGGCCCTCTTAGCTCTTTTTTGTACTTAATATATCATACTGGTTCATTGAGAGCTACCTCCTTTTTTTGTTTTGTCAGCTGCGTGGTAGTTCTTTTGTTGTACCATAAATTTAACCAGTTCCCTACTTAAAAGTTTTAGGTTATGGCCAATCATTTTCTAATGTAAATAATATTGCAAAAAATATCCTTATACAGATATTTCATATTGACATGTAAAATGGGAATGTGTTTTACAAGATAGATCCGTAAAAGTAAAAGTATGAGTCAAGCAACCTGCAGTTTGAACTTTGATAGTTGTTACGAGTTTCCCTCAGAAGAACTGCAATTTACCCTCCCACTCACAAAATCTAGAGAGTGCCTATTTCTCTAGAACCTTGCCAGCAGTGTTACTCGTCTTTAAAACCCTTGACTAGTTGACAGGTTATGAACAAGTT
The DNA here is from genome assembly GCF_000696425.1 of Galeopterus variegatus. Classification (NCBI taxonomy): domain Eukaryota; kingdom Metazoa; phylum Chordata; class Mammalia; order Dermoptera; family Cynocephalidae; genus Galeopterus; species Galeopterus variegatus. The sequence continues at coordinate 269,952 of NW_007726622.1, read as the reverse complement.
AAATTAGCTTGCATTTCTCATTTTGAGTGGATAGAAATCTTTGCATATATTCGAAAGCCATTTGTATTTACTTTTTTTGTCAACAGTTTTTGCCCCTGGCCTGTTTTCTGTTAGATACGAGTCTTATTGACTTGTGGGAACTTTTTATGTTTGAACAAAGTTAGCTCTTGATCTGTGATATGTGATGCTAATATTTCCCCAATTTTGTCTTTGACTTTAAGATGTATTTACCAAGCAGATCTTTTTAAAAGAAATTTTTAGTTGAAATTATCAGAAATCTTTTTATGGTACTTGGGTTTTGTGTCTTATTTAGAAATGCCTTTATAATTCTATAAGCAAATTCTACTGATATTTTAATTTTGTTTGTTTGTATTTTGGTGGCTGGCCAGTTTGGGGTCCTTGACCTTGGTGTTATAGGTGGCGCTCTTACCAACTGAACTAACCAGCCAGTCCTGATGGTTTTATTTTGAGAGGGATCTTGAAAGCCTGCCTAAGATGTTTTTGTGAATCTTAATTCAGTGCATATATTCTGCAGTTCTTCTCTCTCTTCTCGCACCCCACCATATTTCCAAAACATTGTAGAAAAATAGTCATGAGTTGCAATAAAAACAACAGTTTTTTTCCAGGTTTACGTTAAGGAGATAGAGATCATCCTCTGGGAAGTTAAGGAGATATAGATCATCCTCTAGGAAGCTAAAGACATGTTTCTCGAGCCCAATTGATTGACTTGATATACAGATGTTTTTCCTCTCTGGGCAGATTTTGATTCCTTCTGGGTTCTTTCTACTTTGCTCAGGTTGCTTTCTTTTTCTGTGCACTTTAAATGCATATCTCTCTGTTTAAACACAGTTAGGTGAGTAATGTGGGAGCAGGGACTGCTCAAGTGTGTACCAGATAATCCTATTTATAATCATTCCCTCAGGGCAGAATGTGTTTTTCCTACTGAATGGCTGCAACTTTTCTCATGTTAAATAGTGACTAGGTAGTCTTAGTACATTTCATTCTAATTACTATGTAGTTGAGACTGATAATTCTGGCCACCAACTATTTTCTTTAAAATATGATGAGAATTAGTGAAATATGAATCCTTCTAAAGAGCTTTGATCTCCTGCTCAGAGGTACTCTCTGATGAGAATTGTCACTTGGAACATCAAATAATTAATCCTACTAACTTAATGAGAAGTTAGAAGCAAATTAGTATAGTTTAAAAAGAAATATCCTTGGATATTGTGTTGATGACCCCTTTGTGGATGTATTGATCTTGTCAAGGTAATGGTAATATCTATCAATGTCCATCAATTGCAGCCATACTGGCAGTTTTCCTTTGGGGCTTATAGGTGGAATTTAAAGAGTGATCTTATTACTAGTAATACAGTGATTGCCTTTGTTGAAGACATTGAGGAACTAACCAAGATAATTCATTTCATCCAAGCTTTATTTTATTAATTGAGAAGAAAGAAAATGTTCTCTTATTCTTATACCAAATGTAACTTGAATTTTAGGTGAATTAGTAATATTGGGAAGGAATTATGTAGTATTAGCTTGTAGTGTTCTGACAGGTGTTTGATCCTTGCAGGGTTTGGGCTGCTTCCTGATGCTTATTTAGAGTACTCCTTCAAAATATGCTTATATTTCTGCCTGTACCTTCACTATTATTCAACAACAGGTGAAAGCCCTCATAGTTTACTTATTTATTTTTTCCCTGAGGGAGTCAACTCAACAGGAGAAGAAATTGCATCATTTATAGTTGTCAGTGGTTGCATAATTAGCCAGTGCTGGGGGTACATATTCCTGTTGTTTGAGGCTCTCTGCAGTATGTGTTTGTCTATTTTAATGTATTTTAAAATGCTGTTTTCATACCTTCTGTTTAATAGTTTTTAGAAAAGGGTTTTCTTGGTGAAAGGGCTAGAGCTCATGAAAAAGTTAATTGTTATTTTAAACTACTTGAGATTCTAGATTGATTTGTCCTTTTTAACACTAATATCATAAAGAATTCCTATGAATATCAAAGGAAATTTCCTGTAAATGTGGTCTCAGCTTTCAAAAGGAAAAATTCTCTTGTAGAATCACAAAAACCTGTAGGACATTCTTGTCAAATATTTGAAGTCAGGGAAAAGGCATAAACATAGAATTATATCAGTTACAAGTACTCGAGCTTTATGACAATATCTGTGAATTTTAAAAAATGTTTCAATATACATTTTGTTTTATCCCTTCAAACTTCATTTTTATAACTTGACTCCTTAGTATGAGAGGCAGCCATGTTCCACATCTACTCTTCCATCCTTGTGACAGCTAATTAAAACACAGTGTTTGTGTTGTATGCTTTATTTTTCCCTGTCTGAAATGTCTTATGATAGGGTATGAGGAGTGTGATGAAAACTTCTATAAGCTAATATCCATCCTCACAGTATCTTACTAGTCTGTTGGATGAAATGCTCTGTCTGCATACAGGTAACCTTTTAAATCTCAGCACTAATGACATTGAAGTAGGGTATGAGGAATACAAAACTAATGATAAAGTCAAATGGGCCATTATTCCCCTTGCCAGCCTCTAATGAAATGGAGTTTCGCTGAGATAGGTTAAGACTTCTCAGTGGGGAGCCGCTCATCTAGGCCAGGGATTGCCAAGTGCATTGCCTTTGTCGGCTGTCGTTCTTATCTTCCACGCCCGCTTAGTCTTGTATTAGGACTGATTCCACCTCCTACTTTATGGGCATTTTTCTACTATAGGAATGCCGTGACTACAAAGGAAGCATAGAGAGGGCTGGTTAGCTCAGTTGGTTAGAGTATGGTGTTGCAGCACCAAGGGCAAGGGTTCAGATCCCCATACCAGCCAGCTGCCGAAAAAAAGAAGGGAAGCCTATTTCCATTGCTTTTCAGATGGGTGCACACAATAAGAAAGCATGTGTGTGTAAGATGTATATTAGTTACTCTCATATGGGGCTTTCAGGCGAATGTTCTCCATGTAATCTGTCCTTCAGTAACTGGGAACCAGAATTAGAAATAGTTTTCTCTAACCCAAAGGGAAAGTATGCTGGTATCTGGTAGATATTTTGCACTGTTTTTCACTTGCACCTTCTATTTCTGCAGTGTGTGTGATGTAGTAGAGAAATCCAATTCATTGGTCCTCTTCATGTTTTTTTTCTCCTCAGATGCAGACAGACATGCTGAACTCTCTGGAAGTCCACTGAAAAGCAAAAGCACTAGGAAACCTTTGGCATGTATCATTGGATATTTAGGTGGGTATTTTCTTTTCTTTTTCTTTTTCTTTTTTTTTTGTTTTTTGTTCTCTGTTTCTGCTTTCTTTTTATTATTATTATTATTTTTAAATTTTATTTTATTTTGTCAGTATACAATATGGTTGATTATTGTGGCCCATTACCGAAACCTCCCTCCCTCCTCCCATTCCCCCCTCCCTCCCAACAACCTCCTTTCTGTTCGCTTGTTGTATCAACTTCAAGGAATTGTAATTGTTGTGTCTTCTTCCCTCCCCCTAGGTGGGTATTTTCTAATAGAGGAAAAAACTCAAAGAACAATTTCTGGGGCCGGCCCGTGGCTCACTCGGGAGAGTGCGGTGCTGATAACACCAAGGCCCCGGGTTTGGATCTTAAAAAAAAAAAAAGAACAATTTCTGTATGTTATAGATATTTGGCCATTCGAAATGGACATACCTAAACTAAATTCAAGCCTCTAAAATAACTGAAATTGTCTACTTTTATATGTATAGTCAGTTTATTTTGTTTTGGAAACTTTATTGCCAGCATACGCACACACACAGATTTATGGATCTGTGTTTACTTTTTAAAAAAAATCATTGAATAAAGATGTAACATATTCATGGAAATAAATACAAAAGCAAAAAGAGGAAAATAAAAATCGATCAATTATTACTTAGAGTATGAATATTCTTCATGTTTTTATTTAGATCCTTCTGCTATTTCTAACCTATGCCACCTCTCCCTTTAAATAGAGAAGGATTGGTTTATTTACATTTTTTAAAAAATGAGAACAAACTGACTTTTAATCTACCTTAAAAAAATATTTAAATCCCTTTAAAAAAAGTTTTGATGTGCCAATTAAGGTTACTTTGAAAGGGAAGCATTTGTATTGCTTTCTGTTTGTTATGCCATCTAACTTGGAAATCTCTGAAGATGATGGTTTCATTTACATGTTGAAAGATCACAATTAAGAATAGTATTAAAAAGTTACTAGGCAATAACCTCCTTTATTTTTTTTTTTGTAGTTTTAAGATAAATGATTTACAAAATAATGGATTCTCATGTACCTAGAAGTAAGAGTAACATGTTTTTGTACTTCTAATATTATTCATTTTTTTCAGTAAAAGTGAAATATGTACTCAGAGTTGCATTGAACTTTATTGCTTATCTTTCTGTACGAAAGATTTATAGTTATGAAGTGTTCAGACTTTGACATCCTATCTTTTTATTTATTTATTTATTTATTTATTTATTTATTTGGAGGAAAAGGTTTTATTACGTACAAGAAAGGTGAACAGTGGGGATAGCTCCAAAAGCATTATCTCTCCAAACAAGGGAAAGGGGTTTAGACATCCAATCTTTTAAAAATCAAAGTATAGCCTTGAACTTGGTATATTATCTGGTCCTCCTCATAGTGTCCCAGGAATCAGAAGCTCAAGTCTCCTCTTTGATATTACTCTCTCCCACCTTATTTCTTCTTTTATTACTCTTTGGCTAAAGAATTGCTTTGATATACCTGAAAATATCATATTGTTATTGTAGGACATGGTGGTAAAGTCCCTGAGTTACCATCTGTATCCCTTTTAGGACTGACTCCTGGAAACCCCTTCCCACCTTGCAAGGGAAAGTTTCTGATCATGAAAAATAGAATATAACATTGCATATTAGTCAGCCTTTACATTGGAAATTGTGTGTTCCTCCTGTGGGCAAATTGGTCTCTTTCCCTACCAGATAAGCCCCAAATGATTCCGACCTTACTAGTTGAACCACGTTTCTACACAACATATTTCTGAGTGTTTACTATGTTCAAGACACTGTACTAAGTGATTTGGGGAACACCAAGATGAATATGAACTTGCCCTAAAAAATCTTAGTCTAGTGGGGAAAGCACAGAGGTAAAAACTGTAAAAGAAAGGATTGGATCCTATAAAAGAATTGCAGGTAATATACATTAGGTATTTGGAGGAAGGAGTAGTTGTTTCTGATGAGTGTTAAGGACACACTACCTGAAGAAAGTAATAGTTGATTTCAGCCTTGAAAGAAGGATTTAAATAGATGGAAAAATAAGAAAAGAATATTATCTTCCCTCATGAGGCCAAGAGAACCAGATGAACAAAGGCTTCAGTGAGTCCCAGAACCTGAAAGTTTCAGGGAAGGGAGGTTGTCTGATCTGAATGGAGCATAGGGTGTGAAGGTTGTAATTAAAAGTGAGGTTGGCAAACCTTCATGTCATGTTGGAAAAAAACCCCACTATTTTAGGAAATATATAAGTCGCTTCTAAATTTTGGCAAGTGTAGCATTTTGACCAGACCAAGACATAGTAATTCTCAAAATCCTAACAGCTTTTCTTAAATTTCAGTAAATCAGGCTAATATCTTGGTCCCCACCTTGCACAGGAATGTGAGAAGGCAGGGTGGCCTGCAAGTAGTTGGCATGCTGGTGGATAACACTGAGTATCAGTGAGCAGGTTAAGCTTTGGAGAAAAGGTTGCCCAGTATTAGTAATAGACTGAGGTCCTTAAATCCAATTCCTACAGTATTATAATTTCTGTCCATCTACTCTAAAATTTTAAGTATTCCTGGGCTGTGTTGTGACAGCAATATACAAGTTGATCCTTGAACAACACAGGTTTGAACTGCGTGGGTCCACTTATATGTGGATTTCTTTTCAATAAATATGTGGGGAAATGTTTTGGAGATTTGTAACAATTTGAAAAAACTTGCAGACAAAGTGCATAGACGAGAACTGTCAAAAAAATTAAAAAGATATGTCATGAATGCATAAAATATATGTAGATACTAGTCTATTTCATCATTTACTACCATAAGATATATACAAATCTATATTAAAAAGTTAAATTTATCAAAACATATGCACACAAACATAGACTACTAGTACGTGGTGCCATTTGCACTTGAGAGAAATGTAAACAAACATCTGTGTTACTGGTAAGGCTAACAGGCAACAGTCGGCTGTTGGTAGTGAGGTTTTTAGGGAGTCAAAAGTTATACGTGGATTTTTGGTCTACACCCCTAACCCCTTCATTGTTCAGGGTCAACTGTAATTTGCTTAAACACTTGTATAACACATACCCATTATGGTTTTGCGATATATCCTTGGTCAAAGCATTTCTTCTACCTCTTGGCTATTATTGTGTGTGGACTTTGGTTTCAGATTTTATCTACATCAAAATGTTGGGTTGGGAGTGATTAACCCTGATCTCACACTCTGGTTGCATGACCAGAGGAGGAATCCTGTTTTTCAGAAAGCTCACACACCAGACAAGTTGCACGGTCCTGGTCTGACAGAGCACAGAGGTGGTTTTTTCTGAGGCTACCTCTCTAGATAACCCTTTGATTTCTGATACCTTGAAGCATCAGGTGCTTTATTCGCTTAGTAAATCTCATGTCGTAAGTGACCTTCTGGAGTGGCTTTTTTTTTTCTTTTCCTTGTGTTCACACCCCAAGACTCAGAGCTGCAGCTGCCAGGGGAAGGACCAGCTTAATTGATAACCAAAGCCATGGTAACAACACTTGAAGCTGCTTCATTATGCAAGGCCTTGGCTGGCTCATAAGGAACTGACTCTCAGCTCATTAAGAAATAAGATGTGTGCCTATTAGCCAATGTAAGACAGAAAATTTTAATACCATGTTCTGAGTTGAGAAACCTTTTTTCCCCTTGTCAGAAATCCATCCTGCGAAGAAACCTAATGTAATTCGATCTACACCAAGTCTGCAAACCCCAACTACCAAGCGGATGCTTACTACCCCAAATCACACATCTCTGAGCATTCTGGGGAAAAGAAACTACAGTCATCACAATGGCCTGGATGGTATGTAAGCCCAGGGATTCCAGAGGCTGTCCTTATAGGCCAGGCCACTCTACCCTTGCATGTTCAAATGTGTCATCTGCCACACCCAAGAATGTACAGTCAGCCCTCCATGTCCTGTGGGTTTCACATCCATGGATTCAATCCATGGAATTCAATATTTCGATGCATATTGAAAATATTTGAAAAAAATAATTGTGTCTGTACTGAACACATACAGACTTCTCTTGTCATTATTCCCCAAACAATGCAGTATAACAACTATTTTTACCTAGCATTTACATTGTACTAGGTATTATAAGTAATATAGAGATGATTTAAAGTGTACAGGAGGATGTGCCTAGGTTATGTGCAAGTACTACACCAATTTAAATGAGCATCCACAGATTTTGCATCCTCGGGAGGTCCTGGAACCAATCCCCCATGGATACCGAGGGACAACTGTATTACAAACAGGTTCTACTCCATGAATGATCTAAATGTGTGATAGGGGGAATAAAGGAGAAGACTGCCATGTGTCCCAGTGAAGACATTTTGCCAAGGAATATTTCTCCATCTCATCAGGAGGTACCTTTGCTCAGAACTCCTGTTAAAAGGCTTGTTTGGAGGTGAAGTGTGTAGTTAGCAGGTTACTTCTGCTGGGTAATAATGTTCTTGCTGAGATGCACCCTCACTGCTCATTTCATTTTCCTTGAGCAGAAGGGATTATTTCACCTTATATCTGAGACATCAGTGCTCTCTGGGGGCTCTTCAGTGTTTCGTGGATCATTTTGAATTTGGTGTTTGTCTCCTACTTCTTTCACCTTATAAATTTTTTTAATTGCTCAAGAGTGCTACAAGTCATGAAAGAAATTGCCTGGGTGAAGTTCTAAATATAGAAATAATAACTTTTTTTGAAATGGAAAAACTGAGAAACACCACTTTTTATCCAAAGTACGTCTCTTGAGCTTGGCCATATAATGACTCTTCAGGTGGAATTGAATTATCTTCCCATTCGGACTATAAACAAAACCATAATAAATCATCCAGGCAGTATATATTGTTCACTTCAAAAGCCCTGGAATTTGAAGCTGCCTTTATTGTTTAAGTGTTGGCATTTATTTATGAATAAAACTCTCTCCAGGCTTTTCATGCCTTATGGAACTCTCAATTCCTTCAGTGACAGTAAATTATTTATAATGAGGCCCTAGGGCAAGGATGTGGAATAGACCTCCTAATAATAATTTTCCAAGGTTATTTTCCTTCAGTATGACTTTTGATGGTCATAATCATGTCAAAGTGAGTAAAAAATTGAGGCTGAGGAGTTTAGTCTGCATTTACAGGGTATCAATGTGTTGTAGATATGGTTTTCAAGAATTAAGCTACACAGCGGTCTTGCAGAAACTTCCTTGCTAAAGAGAACATTGGCCATCCTTGCCACAATATGCCTGATATCTAGGCAGCAGAAGACCAAGGAAGGATTGTGTCAAAATGTGAAGCTTGGATTTCTTTTCAGCTTCTCCTTGCTCGTAGCCAAGGGCCTTTGGATTCAGGCTTAAATGGAATCGGAATCTTTCTTTTCTTTTCCATCTTATCACCTCTCTGGCCTCTCTAGATGTATAGTCCTGCTGCAGAAAGCATAAAGTAAGTTCTGGTTCATTGACATATAAATATATAACTTGTGTGAGTGTGAGATGAGAGTGTGTGCATGTCTGTATAAAGAATATATAAACATATGTAAGCATATATAATATAAACGTATTTACAAATATATATATAATATATATAATATATATATATATATTTACAAATATATATATAAAATATATATATATTTACAAATATATATATATATATTCTTTATGGGAAAAAGACTGTCATTGTGACGGGTGTTGCAATAGCAGCTTTCTGGTATCTTCTTACACTTATACCCTGTGGTCATTCTGGACTCCAGTTCTGACCCTGCACTGCAGCTTCTGTTGCTCTTTCCTCAGTGTCACAGGTACTCATCTCCTTGGGATTTCTTTAAAATACCACCTCGAAGAGTTGCCTCTGTGGGGCTGGTTTGTCCCATTTCTCTCTGAATGAATGCTGTTGCAAGATCATTGCTTCTCTGCTCTGAACAGGAGAATGGACAGAGCATGTAATGAATCATTGCTGTTATATTGACTGAGACCTTCACCCTTGTTGGGGAAGACACTCATCTTGTTTTCTGGAGAGACCTAGGAGTTGAAACACTTCTTTCTTCCAGACCCATTTGTCTTTGCTTTCCTGTAATGGTGTGGAGAAGTCTGTCATGGTATGGAGAGGAAGTCCCAGCACCATGCTAACTCCCTTACCTGTTATCTTATTTAATTCACATGACAAGAAGTTCCAGGAGGTCAGGGAATGTGTTTTGCATACTATTGGATCTCTACGCCTAGCACTGTGCCTGGCACTTAGTAGGCGCTCAGTATATACTAATAGTAGGCGCTCAGTATATACTAATAGTGTAAATGAAAATGATTGAGAAAAATGAGACCTAAAGAGGTGAATTAAATTTTCCAGAGTTACCAGGTATTACATAGATGGGTTTGGATTAACACTCAGGTGTGACAGGTTCTAGAATCTGCTCTTTTAACCACTGTTATAAAGGAAGCTGTGGCTTCTAAGTGTGCTGTATTAGTCCTGTCAGCAATGTGGAAATTATATAAGTTATTGTAACAGCTAATTTAATGTAAGAAACCAATATGGCAGATATTGGAGGAGCAATAAGGAACAATCAGTGTGTGTGTGGCAGGGGGTGGGGGGAGCACAGGAAACAGTCACCATTCCTAGGGCTAGGAAAGCACAAGGAAGAAGTTGGGGTTATCACAACCTAGGAGCTCAAGGAGGGCCCCAAGGAGCTGGAGCCCAGCCCCAGTGCAAGCATCTCTCAGGAGGTGTCATAAGGCTGGTTCTGAGACAAACTGCTGCTGCTACTTGGGGTGATGCTGACAGCTTTGCAGGCCCCTTCTAGCACCCCCTGCTGGCGTAACGGAGGCAGATGGCAAAGGAGAAATGCCTTTGTAGAGTGCCAGCCCCAGCATCAAAACGCAGAGTTTAGATGGGCGTGTGTGGAGCTGAGAAATGAGTGTAACAGAAACACACAGTTTAGAAAGTGCCCACATTCTTGTATTCCTAAGGATACAAGAATGTGTATCCTTTTCTTTGGGGTAATGGGCCTGTTTCTTATTTCCTCGGGATATAGGATCCTGACTAACCTGAGTTTCCAAGATGAACTCAAAGTACTCGGAGAAATGTTCAGCTAATAGTGCGTTTTCATGGGATAGTTAATAACATCATTTACTGAAGTAGATGGATGCAAACTCATGGGAAAGGCCTGGCCTGTGTGATCCAATAATAAAATCAATTAGCACCTCTTCTTCTTTTTTTTTTTCTTTAAAGATGATCAGTAAGGGGATCTTAACCCTTGACTTGGTGTTGTCAGCACCATGCTCTCCCAAGTGAGCTAACTGGCCATCCCTATATAGGGATCCGAACACCGTGGCCTTGGTGTTATCAGTACCACGTTCTCCCAAGTGAGCCACAGGCCAGCCCGTAGCACTGCTTCTTAATTGTCAGCATGTCAGATGGATGAGCACACCAAACAGGATGTTGATGAACACAACTAATTTTAACTGGATACAAAATCTGGTTCTACTGAAATGTTTAGGTCTTTCAGCAGTAGGGCTTTCTCTTGCCTCCTCAGTGGTTTGCCTCCTCCGCTACCTTCTACCTTTGCATTTCGGATTCTTATGATGGGAAAAGAGTGTCTGGATTTCAGCTAGCAGAAAGGCTTTTGCCTGGCTTTTATTTTTATTTTTTTCAAATGATGAACAAGTTCTTATTACCTACCTTCCTAAAAGTCACTGTCTTTCACCTGGCCCTGGTGCAGGCCCTGTAAAGGCCCTGGTGTGGACAGGGGGCAGGGAGCCAGCACTCTGTGTGCTCTGTTAAACTAACCCCACAGTACCGTGCCACACAGACTCTGTGACCACCCTAATGGAACCTGAACTCCGAGGGTGAAGATGAAATCTGTGTACCAAAGAAACCTCAGTCCGAGAGTCCATAATGATGGGAAGAGTGAAGGTTCAAAGTGATACGAGGTGACCTGCGCAGTGCCTTATCAATCTCCCTACACTCCCTACACTCAGGCTGTTGGTCCTGTGGCGTGCCATCATGGTGGCTTCCAAGTTCTGTCTCCTCCATCTCTGACTTACAAATGCTTTGATAACATTTTTATTGCCAGCAAACCAAGTACCTACCATGTTTGACCTACTTGGTTAACTCCAAGTGCTGTGAGTAGGGCAGACCCTGAGATCAGCGGGGATGGAAGAGCCATTACTGGACAACCTGTTTATGTTTGAGAGCCCAAAGAGAAGGCAGCAGGAGAGATGGAATTTGCCTATGCCATGGGAGGGATAGGGAGAGGACATCTGAGTATTTAGAGTCAGGAGGGGATTAATCGCTGACTTCTCTGATTACTTCCTGTTTGACCTTGGGTGAAGCACTTGCTTTCTTTGCACCTGTTTTCTCCTCTGTAAATCTATAAAGTGCAGATTAAACTTGCCTTACAGAATTGTTTTAATGATTACACTTTTTGCATTTTGTATCACTTGATCGTCTAAACACTTTGTGATGTTAGGTATTACAACCTGCATCTTAGTAATGAAAAAATTGAAGCTCAGGAGAGGTTAAGGAGTTTGCTCAAAGTCATACAAGGTGGCAGAGATGGGATTTAAACTCCAAATCTAGTGTTTTTTTCCCCATCAGCTGAATAAGGATCCAGATTTGTGTGTTGAATGTAACATGTACATGGGAGTGTTTATGTTTTCTGTGTATAGGAGGTAGGTGTATGTTTGCAAGTCTATAGAGAAATATAGGGGCTATGCTCAGACTGTGAAGTATAGCTATAACTATCTAATAAAAGCCCTTCACCTCCATTTCCTGCCTCTGTAAATCTCCTCTGCCAATATCATACTTTCTCCTTTTCCTGGAAGTTAGAGCATAGGAGCTGTATTAGTGTTAGGGGGAGGGGAAAAAAAGAAAGAGAAAAGTCACAGAATTACCTAAAGGTGAAATGTGTTTAAATCAAATTATATGCTATGCCCAGCATAGTCTCTGACTCACAGGGGTTGATCATTAATTGTTAAGATTCCTGTCCACCTTAAAGAGTAGCTGCTATTAAAGTTTTATTTGCAAAATTGCTAAGACATCAACCAAAGTGTTCGTTGTCATATGTGAATTGTATATAAATAAAAGATGAATACCTTCCTTATATCTATGTTTATTTCTTACCTAAAAGTATGATTCTCAGAAAATGACTCATGGACTTGCTTGAAGGTAATTGGGTATGTTCCAATGTATATTTGTACATTAGAGGGGCCCAGTATCTCTAAAGAGAAATTGCTCTTGATTAAGTTATTTCAAGGAGCATTAAAGACAAAAATTAGGTTTATAGAGAGGGCTCATTTAGCTTCCGGTAGCCTCCTGTAATTAGAGACCCTAGGATAGAGGGCGTGGAACATCATGTTCTTGAGATAGAAGAATCTTTTCCAGAGTGAAGACTGAATCAGACAACGTTCCAGAGAGGAGAGGGGCAGATGAGCTGCTCAGGCCTCTCATCTTCTCCTGACCTCCTAAGAAGATGCCCTTGGTTCCTCCCCCAGGGTCAGCTGCCTGGACTTTGGCTACTCACTCAGCAAATCTTCCACTGCACAGGGACAGGGTGATTGCCTGCTATGTCTCAGACTTTATCAGATGGGGACCTTGAGGACAGTTTCTGTTTGTGAAGTGATACAGACCAAGGGAGCATCGAGTGGAGGTGCTCTTAACCTTTTTCCAAGATGACATGGCTTTTGTCTCAGGGGTACTGAAACAGGACTCAGCATGTCAGGGAAATCAAAGTAACAGGTTCAGGAGAGAGGTGAGTTCTTAGTGGTACAGAATCAGGGCACTTGAGCCAGGGGAAAGTGATGAATTGCACAATAAACCCCTTTTTAGTCGGCTCTCCTTTGGCTTATTTCCCCAGGGGCATGTGAGTACACTGTAGATCTAGTTATTTTTCTCATTTATTTTCTGCATTGAGTAATATTTTTCTAACTCTCCCATGAAGAGGGTATCTAATGTGGATGCCTCTGTAAGTACAATATTATGATCTGAGGTGTGAAGATCGTCCTTTTGATGACTTCTTTCTGAAATCAGTGATTCAACAGTTTCAACTGCTGGCATCCCAACCCTGGGAAGTGGGTAGTGGTGAGGACCATTTGAGTGAGCTCTGGGAAAGCATCTGCTGTCCTCACAAGTTCCAATAAAAGTAGACTGCCAGGGACAGATGATGGCATGCTTAGGCCCAGGCTGCCTTCTGTCAGAATTTTTATGTCATTTCAAGAGACTATAGTTGTTCAAATCTTCTAAAACATTGTTTATGGAAGAACATCAAGTGTCCCTAGACTCACTACCTCTGGTCTCCTTATCTCATGGTGTAATGTCATAACCTGGTAAATATATTTTAAAAAACCTTTGAAGTTTTAAAAATATTTTATAAAGAACTATTGTAGCCCCAGGGTTTATAGAATCTGAAGCAAAACAGCAGTGTACCTAATGTCTCGAGAGGGTTTCAGGCCTGTTGAAGCATTGTCTGAGGGCAGTGGATGTGCCCTCAGCCTGTGAAGCCGTGGGGATAGGGACTGTAGAGGAACACACACCCAAGTGTTTTAGGCGTGAGTAGTCAACAACTTGGTATTTTGGAATATTCTGGAAGGATGCCATATTGGCCACTCTGGGACCATTCCTGAGTTTACTAATATCAGTTTCTCCCAGAGCACTTCTATTTGCCTCTGAGGGAAATACTAGTGTGTGAGCCCCATAGAGATCTAAACTTGAGACCTTCTCAGCAATATGGAGGTCTGAGAAGAGTGACAAAAATCCATGGTAGTTACTCAAGGGTCCTAAGCTGTGGGGTCAGGGCTGGCCTCCTCAGTAAGTGTCTCTGTTTACCTGCAGGGGTCATTACAGGAAGCCTTTTTTAACCAGCCTGTCCCTGTGTTCCTCCATTCTCAGTGACATGTAGAGAGTGACCTCTGGGAAGGAAAGTGAACCTCCGACTGGAGAACTGGGTCTCAAGTTTTTTGGGGCGAGGGGTGGATGTTTGGGAAAGAAAGGGAAGAAAACAACAGAGGGAGGGGATTGGGTCTCTGAGAAGAGGGCTTGACTTAAAAGAGGTTTGATTTATCCATCAAAAGTGCAGGCGCAGGGCTGGCTGGTTAGCTCATCGGTTGTTAGAGGGCGGTGTTATAACACCAAGGTCAAGGGTTCGGATCCAGTCATTGGGATATCAGTTCAGCCCCAGGGAAGTAAAGACCAACCCAGAAGCCAATTGATTTAGGCCTCCCCCTGAGCAATCTCCTCAGATTAAAAATCCAACAAGCCTCTACCAGTTGAGCTATCCAGGCTTGCACCCCCCTGAGCAATCTCCTGGGGTCCCAGTGAGGAAGTGAGGAGAAACCTTCCGAATCTGCAGTGCCCCCAGGGCGATGGAAATGGAAGGATTTGTCATAGTCTAGCTGATTGGAAAACCCCCACTGGGTTCATTTTAAGCTTTTCAACCCTGCTGATTGTTATTTTCTTTCCCTGTTTCCTCTTTTCTCTTCCAAATGACTGAGCACTCTTTAAGCTCAGAAAATATGAGGTATAATCATTGCATTTTCCTCCCTCAACCACATATTTTGATCAGCAATTATTCACATGTAAATGAATATGAAAAGTGATTAATGTAAAACTGAGGTGCAAACCTGAAGATAACTTTGTTAGATGGAAGTACCCAAAGAAGGTATCTGAGAAGGCGCTTTTGGTGATGTTCCAATTGCACCTTCACTGAGTGAGCCCCTCTGGGGCGGTCAGTGAGTAAGACCACGAGCGAGTCTTGGGAAAAAAGGGCTCAGCACAGCTCAGGCATCTGGCTCGGGACATTCAACAGAAAAAACGGGCAATATAGTGGATATTAGACCTCCTGGTCTGGCGCTCTGATTTTCTTCTTGTTTCTCTCCAGTTTTCCATCTCTTTGTCTTTATACTCTGCTTTCTGGGAAACTTTCTCAACTTTATATTCTAACCAGATTTGTCTGTTTCTCCCTTTAGTCTGTTAATTTTTGTTCATGTATTTTTAAATTGTGATATGGGATATACTCATATGTATTTAGGATTTTTATGTATTTTTTTTACCTTTTTATCAGTGTGAAGTAATCCACTTTATCTCTGTTAGTACTCCTTGTCTTAAAGTCTACTTTGATATTAATATGGCCACACACCAGTTTTGTTTTTTTCCTTGTTTTTAGTTTTTCTAATGAAATTTTTTTCTAGTTTTATTAAATTTGAAAAAGAATGATTCGTATAGCATCTCTAAAGCCAGCAAATGTTGTTCCAGTGCATATTTTAAAAGCCGTATAAAGCCATTTTCTATTACCATTTATTTTTTTAACAGCTTTATTAAGGTAATTGTCATTCAGTATAAACTATACACAGTCGTGCACCATATAATGACATTTCAGTTATTGTTGGCATGTACAGTGTGGTCCCATAAGACTATACTGGAGCTGGAGGAGTGTAGTAGGCTATACTATCAAGGTTTGTGTAAGTATGCTCTGTGTTGTTTGCAAAACAATGAAATCACCTAACGATGTACTAGTATTTCTCAGAATGGATCCCGGTTGTTAAGCCATGCATGACTGTATACTTAAAACATACAATTGGTAAATTTTGATATATGTAAATACCAAGAAACCATGACCACAATCAAGATAATAAGCTTTTAAAACTTTTCTTGCACCCCTTATAATCCTTTCTCCAACCCCTCCCCATCTTTCCTACCTTATTCCCCAGGTGACCACTGATATTGCTTACATTTACTAGAATAGATTTGCTTACATTTACTAGAATTTTGTATAAATGAAGTCATAAAATATGTACTCTATTTGTAAATTTGAATAATTCTTAGAGTTTTGTCTTTAAATTAACTAATGCTTTCTTCTGTAATATCAAATCTGCTGTTAATCCCAGCCAACAAATTTTTCATTTCAGATTTTGTATTTTTCAGTTTTAGGATTTCCATTTAATTGTTTTATACTTATCCTAAAATATACTATCTTATCATCCATATATCCATTTTTAAAATTTTATTTAAAAAAATTTTTTTTGGCAGCTGACCAGTACAGGGATCCAAACCCATGACGTCAGTGTTATAACACCACTCTCTAGTCAACTGAACTGACTGACTAGCCCTCCATTTTTTTCTATAGATTCTTTAACATATTTATAGTAAATATTTTAAGTCCATTTCTGCTAATTCTAACATCTGAATCATCTGCTCATCTTCTTTTTTTTTAAAGATGACCGGTAAGGGGATCTTAACCCTTGACTTAGTGTTGTCAGCACCACACTCACCCATTGAGCTAACCGGCCATCCCTATATAGGATCCAAACCCATGGCCTTGTTACCATCACCACACTCTCCTGAGTGAGCCAGAGGCCAGCGCCAATCTGCTAATCTTCTTTTACTGACTTTTTTCTTTTGATAACGAGTTACATTTTCCTGCTTCTCATGTCTAATAATTTTTTAATGAATACTGTTCAGTGTGAATGATAAGTTGTAGAGACTCTAGATTCTGTTATTTTCCTCTGCAGAGTGTTGAGTTTTCTTCTAGCATGCGGTTAAATTGGCAGATCACTTTGATTCTGCGAAGGCTTGGTTTAAAGCTTTATCAAGCCTCCACTCCTTCAGTTTTGCCCTTAATCCCATGGAAACTCAATGGAAAGACCAAGTTGTTTACCATGCCCCTCCAACTTGGCAGAACTTAAACTCCAAACTCTTCTCAGCACTGTACAGTTGCTGAAGTCACTGCTCAGCTCTTTGAGCCTTCCAGCTGATGTTTTCCACTGGGATTCTTGGAGTACCACCCTGTACTTGCATAGTTCAGAAATCAGCCAGTGATTTGGGGGGAGTTTGATTGCAGATTTGGGGTTCCCCCTTCTGTGTGTCCTTCCTTTCCAGAATCTCCTCCCTCAATTTCTAGCTGTATTGGCAGCCTTGAACTCTGACCTCTGATTCTGCGGCCCAGTTAGACCACGGCTTTCTGCCTGAGCTGTATATTCCTCTGATAACTGCATAAAGTGCTCACAGGGAAAGCCAGGTGAGATAGACAAGGGCTCTTGTCTATCTCAGTTTTTATAGGGTCATAGCCCCTCCAATTTTTGCCTGATTTTGGTTGTTCTCCAGTATCTTCAAACAGTTGTTTTTTATATTTTGACCAGAGTTTATCACTGTTATTGGCTGGAGGGTTAGTCCAACGTAAATGAGCCTACCATTGAAGGAAGCAGAACTCTTCAATCCTTCAAGGCTTTTCCCTCCTTAGTTCTCTTAATTAAACCGCCCCCCCCACCCAAAGCCTACTATTTGTGTTTCATGGATACTGTATCTTTTCTCACTTCTCTGAGGATATTAATGGTAGTGTTTTTTGTTCTGCTTCTCCATGAATAGTCTGTTTCCTCCAATTTGCATTCTTTTGTTTATTATTGATTTTGGTCCCTAACATTTGTGCCAAATATTTTTTCCTGGTGACCTTCACTGTCTAAAAACATTTAGGAGTAGGAAATTAAAAGTCAGATTGAAAGGTCTGTGCTTGTGCTTGTGGGTGGAGCCTGTGGTGTACTTCACAATAGGGTGATCAGATTGGGCTTATTGTTGGGTAGCTCCAAATGCCGGTATCTTTAGGTCTTTTTTCATGGGCTGGTCAGGTTCGCAGAGAAGTTGCTTTCTATCTCTTCCCCAGGGGGTAGTTTGGCTATGTGCATTCTGGGAGTGCCATGGGAAGAAGGCTGGAGGCTCACCATTCTACATTCACTTGATCCCTCTGTTTTGGAATTGGTAGCTCTGTCCTCAACTGTTGTTGGGGCCTAGTGTCTCCTAGGCCCGAGACCCTCTGTTTTGTCCTCTTCAAAGAATAAACATCCGGGGGACCGGCCCGGTGGTGCACTGCTACAGTGCGCTGCTTGGGAAGCGCGGCGGCGCTCCCGCCGAGGGTTCGGATCCCACATACAGACCGGCCACTCACTGGCTGGGCGAGGTGCGGGAGCAACACCGAGGGTTGCGATCCCGTTGCCGGTCCCGGTCTGGTACGGGCGCGACACTGAGGGTTGCGATCCGTTGCCGGCCACGAAAAAAAAGACAAAAAGGAAAAAAAAAAAAAGAATAAACATCTGGACTGGTGGGAGTTGGACAGTTGCTCAGGGGTATAAAGTCAGGAGAGCTGCTGGGGATCCAGCTTCTTCTCAAACAGCCTTCAAGGAATCTTCTTTGCTTCCCTCCCCCTCCGCCACTCCCAGAGGTACCTGGTGTCATGAGCCCTTTGAAGATTCCTTGGACAAAATTGGGTTCTCAGCTTCCCACACTGCCAGCTTCAAGTCTGGTTTTCTTGAGTGTGTAGTATTTTATCACACATTTATCTGCTTTTCAGCCTCTGAAATTCTGATGGTGGTTTCTTCTCTGATTTTTAGAAGAGAAGGAAATTAACTCAGAAGCTAGCAGCTAGAAACCTTAAAAGAGATGGCTTTCATTGCATTGGTTGATTAGAGTGCAGAATCTCCAAGTCCGTGGACTTCAAGTACTTCTGAGTAGTCCAGCCAATAGGAAAAGTTACGCAAAAAAAAAATAATAATAAAAATAAGTGCTTATGAATAAGGGTTAGTATATACAAAAGTGGCAAATGTAGATTAATGCATCTGAGAATAAATAAGCAAAAACGAAAATGATTTGGGCTACATCATGGTCTAGGAAGGAAAGCCAAGAATCGGCACAGACCCTTTCCTGGGGCCCTCTGCAGTGCTGCTGTGCTGGAGGCCTCTGTATCTGGGGCCCTGCATGTGTCTCTTTTTCCTTGCTTCAGGGAAAGACAATGGGGCTGGGGAAGCTCTGAGCAGGGGTGAAGGGAGTAAGAGCATGACAAGGGCAGGTGGTAAGCATGGGGATTCTTTAGCCCAAACGCAGAGAGTGACATGTCTCAACTGAAAACCATGGCCAGTGTGGAGAAGGCAGTTGTGAGCCTGAACACCAGATTGTGAGCTGCTAGGAGGAAAGGGTTGCTTTTGAAACTGGGGGCAGGTAAGTTTAGCACAAATGAAAGTACAGTTACCATGGCAGGTCAGAAACTTGGGAAACTGTTACAAGTGGCTCTTCTGGCAGGTGGTTTTATTCCACAGGGGTTTGGACAAATGAATGACGGAGCACCCCCTCCCGTGCCAAAAAGACAGAGAGAGTTCTGAAAGATGTTGATACATACATAACCTTTAATTTAGACACTGAAGAGGAAAGTATGCTCCTAGGGGCTATTAGGGGAACACTGGGCTGGATGGAGAATGGGCAGTTTGGTGTCACAGGAAAAACTTGACCTGAATTAAGAGATCTGGATTCAAATCCTGATTCCTCAATTTATTCACTGCGTGACCTTGAGTAAGTTCCTAACCTTTCTGACCCTCCCAAGGTGCTGGTGACAGTTCAGTAAGGCAGATATATAACCTGCAATAGTGTTGCTTTGTGTTGCTTCGCCCCCCACAGATTTGTCACCCCTCTTCCCCAGGTGACAGAGACGCAAAGGATTACTCAAAGCCCATCTCTTCTGAGCAGTGAGAGACCCCAAAGTGGTTAACTTCCCTGGAACCACACTGAATTGGAGTTCTCTTCCTGCATTTGTTTTTGAGACCAGGAAGTTACAGGAAGAGAACATAGGTGGGGTTATAGTTTAACAATATAGGCTGGTAACTATCAGTGAAACAAGCCAGGTGACATTCCAGTAGACAATTAAGTGATCTTACAGCAATTTCTCAGTATCTTTACATAACAGTCAGTAACTAGTCGGTCCTTGAGCCAACAACCTTGCTGTGCCACAAATCTGCATCTTACACCAGAGACTTATAGCCTGAGGAAAATTTCCAGTCCTCTGCAAGGTCAATATCTGAAACTGCAAGACTTTGGAAAACCAGGCCTTGTGAAGTACATATGCTTTTTAGCATATTCCACATAGTAGGCTAAATAAAGCAAAGGCTAGCATGATTCCCAAACAGAATTTATATGGGTTTTTATTTAACACATATTTGCTGAGCCCATATCAAATACCAGGCTATGTACATATATCTTCCTTATTCTAGAAAGGCTCGTGAAATGAAGGCACAGCTCTGCTCCATCCTGCAGCCATTCATCAGGATGGCACAAGGCTGTGCAGGTGAGCATCCCTGCGTTCTCTCCTGGCTGCAGTGTTGCGCATGATGAGAGAGGATGTCTGAGCACCTTCCCCCGTCTCAGCAAACTTCCCTACTAGCCACTTTCCTCATAACTAAGTAAAAGGTTTCGCAACCTCCTGAGGAATAAAGATGGTGATGATATGTGTGCAGGCCACTTCTGCTTTTCATTTACTCGTTTCTCTTGAGAGTCTCCAGATGCCCAGCTCAGGACAGGAGAGTTGAAGGTTTTGGGGGAAGTGGAAGGAGTGGGAGTGAGGGACATAGGAACAGTTCCTGACACTGTGACACTGTGGCGGATTGAGGTTTACTCCCCTCCTAGAAAAAATGTGCTCATAGCCCATGCGTGCCCACATCATTATTAGTTATGATTACCTCAGATGAGATCGTCCTCCTGGCCAGCTGTGTTCTGCTTTCCTTCCTATCAGTCACTGGTTCCATGACTTGTTGATAGCATATAAACACTTGCCTGGTGTGCTGTGCCGCCTTGCCAGTGACCAACCTGCCAATCCAAGACCCAGTTTTTGAGATACTTCAGTATCATTCATTTATCTTCTTGGTCTCAGTTAAACTTTTCCTTTGGTCCAGCCTTAAACTGTATCGTGAGCTTTTATTTGAATGAACGCCGGACCTCCTTTCCCTGAAGGTTATGATGTTGTGGGAGGGCTGATTCCATCCTCCCTCTCATCTTGTCTTCACCATCGGGACTCCTTTAACCTTGACCCTGTTTCTTCCCTTTTCCAGAACTCACGTGCTGTGTGTCAGACTGAGCTATCCCTGTTTCATCCTACAATCCAAGACTTGCTCCACTGTCCTGCTGATGTTCACAGCTGTGCCTGGGAAGGAGGCCGCCCCATCCCCTGTACATTTCAGTGGGAGGCCCCTGTGTGCGCCCCATGGAGACTTGATGGGGTAGGGGAAGAAACTGCAGGAGTGCATGTTCCAGAAGCTGCGTCCCCATGTGTGGATCACTGGCACCTTGCTTTCCTCTGTGACTTTGTTGTCCCACAGCGGGACCCGCCTGAGCACTGAGGGGATGAGGAAGCCACTCGCCCCCTTCCTTCTGCAGCGCCCCACGCCACAGGAACAGTGGCTCCTTGGGGCCCGAGGGCTGCTTGAGCTCAGAGCTGCTGCTGCCCTGCATGCTCAGCTCTATTTTATGCTGTGTAATTATGTACGGGAGGGACATGGCATCTTTCTGAATGGATTTTTCTTAAGAAATGTGCCTGTGTTTATGCAGTTCATGGTATTCCCTATCCTTCCTCTTACCATCACTTGGCTCTTTCTCAATAGGCTTCAACTTTTTTTTTTAAATTCAAATGTGTTTATAGGGATGATTTCCCACTCATCCTGATTAGGGGTGCTTCTTGTGCTGCGTCCTCCTGAAGTAGCATCCTTCCATAAGCCTTGCTTTTCCTCCTGTAGGCTGACAGATGACAGCGGAACAGCCAACATGCAAAGCCACTGTGTGTGCACAGATCAGGACCACGTGATTCTAGGGTATCCCAGCAGTCCACGTCTATGAGGAAGGAACGGGGCTCTGCACCAGGCGCTGCCTCTTGTGTTTCCTGTCCTCCTCTTCTGGAGGGCGATGGAGGACATCCTTTGCCGGAGGCATTTCTTGTGGGGAGGTTGTCACCACAGGAAAGCTTTTTTTTTAATGGGGAAATTTTGCTCTTTACCTCCTGCATCCTGACCCCTGCCCGGCCCCCCTTCTAAGGTACAGAATTGACTGAGGTTCTGATGAAAGATAAGATAGCCTTGATCTTTGGTAAGCTTGTAAACTCTTTTTATCATTTATGTTTTGCCATTGGAGAGAGGCTGGTGTTCTCCTTGGTTCTGCTTGGTGCCAGACAACTCCAACAAGAGCAGATGTTACATGTGCCAAGCATGTACATCACTGTGACAAGCCATTTGCTTACTGCCTTGTTCCCTTACAGCCAAACCAGCTGGTGAGGAGCTGCAGCTAGGTGGGTCCTACAGTGGTTCACCAATCAGCCTATTGTTTTAAGCAGTTAGACTGTGTTTGGCCTGGGGGGTGGAGTGAGAGAACTGAGTTTGTGGGTATGACACCGGGTCCCCACCTCTCTGGCCTGGTGTTCTGTGAGTGTATGTGCCTAGGCCCTGGGGAGCCTGCTTGCTCCACTGGTTTGGTCTCTTCCTGTCTGCCTTCGGCACCAGGCCTTGGTGGCATCACGGCTGGCCCCTCTGCTGCTCTGTGCACACAGCTGCAGGGATAGGAATAACTCAGTGCCCCATTATCCCCCGAGCAGATGTGAGACTGGCCACTCCCCTGCCCTGGCAGGGACAGGCTGCAGGGCACACGGTCACAGCACCATGAAAGACAGCTGGAGTCTGACCTCCCAGTCATCTCTGGACTGCAGTTGGGAGGCCCAACTATGAGATGGCCCAAACTGCCAGGTTGTTGCAGGACAGAGTGGCTACAATTGAATTGTCCCCCGCCCCCAAGAGTGAGGTATCACAGAAATGCTGATGACATTCTAGACGTCTGTGTCCTCTGAGGCTGGGCACAGCTTAGCAGAGCCAGCGCGGTGTGTGCTGGCTGAGAGGGTGCCCAGGGTTCGAGCAGCCTATTCTCTTCCAGTTTTGCATTCACCTTGGCTTCTCTGAGGAGGAAGAGTTGGTTCTCATCTTAGGTTTCCTTGGCAGTGGCCAGGACACGTTCTCACCACTCCCAACTCTTGGAGCTGCACGGGTCTTGGCTTGGGGCCCCTGAAGGTGGGGCCTGTGTCAGAGGTGCTTAGTGAGAGGGTGGAGGGGCAGGCCTCCCCCAGGATTCCCACAGAGAGACGGGAGGAGGAGGCACTGGCTCTCTACTTCCCACATCTAAGGAAAGAGACACAGAAAGCTGTCTATCTGCCCCAGCGCTGGGTTTCTCGTCCCTCATGGATGTAGAAGGGGAGGAGATTCCCTCACCTCTCACCTTCCTCTCCTGCTCCCCGCTAAGTGGCAACCTTTGATTGTGGAAGCAGCTGCCATGGCTCTGCTGCCAGCTTCACTCTCTCTGCCTGGGGGAGAGGCCCTCTCCCCAGGCCCCAGAGACTTGGACATGGTCCAGCAGGCCTGAAGGAAGAGCAGGAGGCCCTCCCACTCCAGGTCACATTCAGCTTTGGGAAAAGTGCAGCTAATTTTGAGCCACATGTATCAAGAAGGCTCTTCCTTCACTTGTTAGTAAAAACCCCTGGTTCTGCAGTCCTATCCTCCTATGAAGATGATGTGGACTAACGTTCGATGCTCTCACTTCAGCTGTGGAAAGTCCCAGCTGATCGACTCTCCAGGCAATGAGGAAAGAGGCCAAAGAAGCCTATTTCCTTGCCTTTGCCATTCTGAGCGTTTGGTGCTGAGAGGGTTACCCAGCCACCCCCTTTCTGGGGCCATGGTGTCACCGTTGTTCAGTGAACATGTGGGCAGATACGCCCACTGCCTGCACAGTCCGCAGCAGACATGCCGTGGTGCTGTGCCCTCTCCGTGAGGACACAGAAGCTCTGCAAGGTGTCTCTTCTCTCCTTCTTGGTCAGGGCCCGCCCACCCCTCATTTCCTAAAGGTGTGCAAGGGAGGAGAATAGACAGGAGGTTGTCGCTGGAACGTTTTGGCATGCCTCTCACAATTCTGCCTTGTCCACAGCCTGGTTTCTATGGCTCAGGGCCCAAAAAGGAAAACAGAAACCACTCTAAGTATTTAAAATGGAGGGGTTTTAATCCGGGTATTTGTTTAACACAGAAACAAGAAGAGCTGAGAGGCCAAGCAGCTGAGAGGAGCAAGGGGCAAGCCAGGGATGGGAAATGATGGCAGAAAGCTGCCCCCACCCCAAGGCTGGTTGGACAGTGGGGAGGCTGCATTACCAGAGCCCAGGGGCCAGGGCCACCACCAGGCAGGGCCTGGGACCATAAAGGGCCTAACTGGTGGGAGCTGGAGCCATGAGGAGGCACGGTCCCTGTCAGAAACATCCCCCCAGTCAGGGAGTGTGGGAGAAACGGCCTGGCTTCTCCCTTCCTCTTGCCCGCAGGTTTCTGCAGGTGCCTCACATTAGCTAAACCCTGCTGGAAGCCAGTCTTCCTGGGAGCCTGGGCAACTAACTGCAGGGTCAGCCCCACCTCTCAGAGCAGAGCACGGAGGGGCGGGGAGGAGTGTCTAAGGGCGAGAAGGCTCAGGCTGTGCAAGGCCTCGGTCTGCTGTGTGTTGTGTTCAACTGAGCCTGGTGTTTATGTCCCACTGCTGTCCTAAGACCCTGGTGAGTGTAGGTGCAGGAGCTGCCCCTTGGGTTTTGTACATTGTTTTAACCTGCCTAGGGAGGAAAGCGCTTTTGGGAGGGAGGGGGAAAGCCTTTATTCTTTATAGTTGTCCCTGTTTTCCTTTTGGGGAATTTACCCATTTAGCAACCCCACCTCACCATTCCCCTCAGAAGAACCAGTCCCAGTTTTCTGTCCTGCCTCCTGCTCCTCTCCACCGTGTCTCTGGTTTTCCTTGCTAGAGAACATTAACCCAGAGCATGCATCAGTGCTCATGAGTGTTTCCCCAGGATAATTCATTCCGAGTGTGAGATCACAGTGTGGAATGTCTGTAAGGAGATGCCATCTGCTAATCAATTTGTATCGTGTTTCCAATAAATTTCTGGAAAGTATGCCTGGTTTTATGCTGTCCTTTCCTGGGACAGTGGTTCAGCTATAAGACTGTGCATGCACGCCCCTGGGCCTTGGCATCAGTGTCCTTGTCTCAGGTGCTCCAGCCCCATTGCCCAGCCCTGAGGGCCTTGGGGAGCTAATAGGCCAGACAGCCTGCTATCCCTTGTCACACCCTCAGCGTGTGCCACAGACTCTCAGGGGCCTTTCCCCAGGGTCTGCATCTTCTTCTGTCTCATAAGCCACATCCTGAGGACATGGAGGTTTTGTGGTAGGTGGATTTGAGCCTGTACTCCCAGGCCTGGAGGTATGAGGAGCAATAGGCGGACCTTTCCCTCACTAACCACCCCCCGAGGCCACTCTCGCACTGCTGTGGCCAGTGCTGGGTTGTGTGCTGGGGTGCTCAGGATGGTGCCCAGCATAGGGCTCCTGTGTTTGCCTGTTTGTGTAGACTGCCTCAATAGGTATGCCAAGGCCATTCTGGGGGAGGGTGAACTGGGGCTCACACGGGACCCCTCCAGTCTGTGTGTGTGACCTTTGTGTGCTGGACTTTGTGAGAAATTTAAAAAATGTGGGGGAGACAGAGTTTCTTTCATAAGTTTCCCTGGAGAAGCAAGACAAATGCACCCCCAAGGTTATGGACGAGAGAAAGTGATGACTAGGGCTGTGTTGGTGCATGTAGGAGTTCTGGGGTAGAGCAGTCAGGGAAGGTTTTGTGGAAGCAGAGGGACCCCTCCAGGTGGAGCACAGCAGCTCTGCCTCTACTAAGTATGGGGACCCAAACCTGTGACCTTGGTGTTACAAGGCCACACTCTAACCAAGTGAGCTAACCAGCTAGCCCCTCTCGGTGTCTTTTTATTAAGACTTTTTATCTTGACTTGAATACAAAAGTACTTCAAAAAGTTCATGGAAAGATTCATATTATCTTTTAATTCTGTTTTTCCAGACACTTTTTGAAGTACGCTTCTATCACTTCCCTCCTTCTGGAAGCTCCGTTGTAGCTCAGGGTGTTGCATGCCCTACCTCTCAAGGAGGACCAACCTCAAGTTCCATGCCAGGACTGGGCTTTTATGGCTGGGCTTCCTAGGGGGTTTCTTCTGCCCCACCCTGGCTAAGTCTTACCTTTCATTTACTCTGATCCTGCTCCTCGCTTCAGGGGTCACTGGAGGAAACTGCCCAGCCTGTAGGGGACTTGCTGCCCCAGAGCTGTGGTGCTCAACTCCTCAGGCCCTACTGAGCTGCTTGCTTAGAGTAGCCTTTTTACATGTTCTTCTTCGGGAGCTTGTTTTCTTATTCCCAGAACCAACTGCTCCAATCCTTTGTCACTCCCTCAACCCTCATCCCCTGAGAGCCAAGCCTTCTAAGAATCCCTTCAACTTTCTTCCCTCCACCATCAAACCAACTCTGAGATAGTGCCATTCCCCCAGCCCAAGAAGGCCTCCTTCCACCTCTTGAGGACAGACCCTGCTGCCACCCATGTATCGGATCCCTTCCTCCACCCCCTTAGGGCCTTGCAGTCGACTGTTTTGATGCAGGCTGGATTCCACTTACTAGCTGGATAGCCTTGGACGAGTTACTCAACCTCTCTGTGCCTCAATGTTTTCATCTGTAAAATGGGATAATAATAGTATCTACCTCATAGGACTAAAGAAATTAGTGTGTATAAAATGCTTAGCATAGGGCCTGGCACACACAGGGTTTGTTGCTCCATTGCATCTCTCTTTCATATTTACCTTCCCTCCCTTCTCCTCCTACCACGACATTTAAGTCTCTCCATCCAATCCATAAAATAACAGAACAGGCAAACCACCAAAACATCTGTCCTCTACTTAGTTTCACCTGAAGCTATTGTCTTGTCTCCCTTTACCAGCAAATTTGTTGAAAGAGGGAGGACTTGTCTCCATTACTTCAGACCTCATTAATTCCTCAACCCATTCTAGTACTTTATGGCTTCTGGAATTGCCCCTGCCCCCAACCACTCACTGAAATTGCCGTCAATGAAGTCACTAATGACCTTCTCACTGCCAACTCCAACACTATTCTCAATCATCCTATTTGAGCTTTCTTGAGCATTTGAAGCTGTTGTCACCATATTAATTTTTTTCATTCTTTATGCTGACCCCTTTATTATCCACCCAGAGATATGCTAAGTAATATTCAGATATTACTCATAGTTATTTTTTCAAAATTTTCACAAAGATAATTTCAGATATAGTAGTAGTCACCTGTGTACCCTTTTCCATTTTCTCCATCTCAGAAGTAAACACTCTGTTTAATTTAGATTTATCATTCCAATACGTGATTTTATATGATTAATGCATATGTATGAATCCATAACTAATACAGAACATTTTTACATATTATTAATTTTATACAAATGAGAACCTATCACTTCTTAAAAAGCTTTTTTTTAAATTTTATAAATAGTACCAGACAATGTTAATCCAGGGTGTCCGTCCAAGATACTTGACCAGACAGTGTCAGACATGCACTTTGGTTTTGGATCAACTTTTTTCAGCATGTAATTAGGAAACACTTTTGAAAATGCTCTATTCTTGTATGAGACATGTTGCAGGCTGTCTGGGTATTTTGTGTTTGACTTTTACCTTCATAAAAGAAGGCTTTATTCTGTTCTTTTTAATGGACAGTCTCTTTACTTGGGCAAAGAAATGGCCTTGACTTCTTTTATGCCCTTTTCTTCTTGCTGCCATCCTGGTTTCCTTCCTGCCGAAAGGTTTTTCCTGGGCTTTCACTGGGCCTTCCTTTGTGTGCCCCTTACTTGCAGGGATTTTTTAAAAGATGATTCTTCGTCCTTCTTTGCCAGCTGACCCCCATCCATTCTCATAATCTCAGCTCTTCTTAGTAAGTGGAAGACCCTGAAATCCCATCTCCAGCCATTAAGTATGCTATTGTACATGCTTACCTGGAGGCCCTACAAGACCCTGCATCTTTTCCCCCCTGATTTTAATATTTATTTATTTATTTAAATTGAAGTATAATCGATTGTACATATTTTGGGGTCCAGGGTTGACTATCAGTATTTGTGTATGCTCCTGCATCTTGTTTTAACTCTTCATCTTCCCCTCCAAACCTGCTCCTTATGTATCAATGTGTCACGTCCACCCTTACCCAGAGTCACTGCTCTGTTCACCCCAGCTGTGCCTCTCATCTTGGCCCTTTGTGCACTGCCTTTCTTCAGGCCCTTGCTTGGAATACATTTCCTAATTAGTTGTCTCCCCTACCCCTGCCCTCCCCAGTCCCTCTACATTATTACCGGAGTCACTGATCAAAATGCAAAACTGGTCATCATCTTCCACTTAAAAGCCTCCTGCCACGCACTCCCCTTCCTGAGCGAGGCCTCCTTGTCTCTTGCCTCAGCGATCCCCCTCCCCGCTGCCCCACACAGCTCGTCTCCTCACTGCTCTGTGGCTGTGTCTGTGCTCTCCCCAGTGCTGGGGCTGCCGCTCTTCTCTCCTCGCCCCATCCTCTGAGATCCGGCTCATCCGCATCACCTCCCTGACGCCCAGGCACAGTGAGCTCTTCCCACCTCTGTGCTCTCCATGGCGCGGTACTACCTAAAGGCCTGGGGTTACGCAGAGCTGGGTTGCACTGGATCCACTTGCAGGTCTGTCTCTTTCAGGCTTGGCCTGGAGTGGCTCCAGGTCAGAGTAGTATTGTCTGTCTTTGTAGCTCCGTGTCTGCCCCTTGGGGGTGCCCAGTAAACAATGGACAAATTAGTGACTCCTGGCCCATCACACAGCCCTGCCTGCCTACTCCTGTGCACAGGAGTCCCTGGAGTAAAGTAATGGATGCCCTTTGATCTTCCCTCAGGGTGGCAGCAGGTTATATTAGGAGAAAGAAAAGATGGAAGGCACTGCCCAAAATTCAACTGAATAGTGCAGCCCACCCCAGGGACCAAAATGCTGTTTGGAACCTAGATGTAGGAAATGGGGTCTCTGCTGGTGCTGCCTCCAGCTGTCCTTATACCACCATGGGTGCTACTCTCCCGTCTGTAGAAAACCCTGCACTTAAACACAGTGTTCTTTCTCCTCTTCCTCCCCCACTCAGTCTTCCTTCTCCCTCCCCCTCCACTGCCTTCGTCACTTGATGCTCTGGCATGTGGTTATTGTTCGGGTGAGGGCCAGGGTCACTGTTCCTATTTCACAGATGGAAAACTAAGGCCAGAGAAGGGTGGATCGGGGCCAAGGTTAGGAGAAGGGAGTCCTGTTCACGTGCAGGCGGAGTGTGGAAGCAGCCTGAAGCCCTGCTCTGTGAGGAGACACCCAGAGCCCTTTAGAGACGGCCCTGTGATGGGTGGGGAGGTGAGGCAGGGAGGGGCGGCCGCTGGTCAGTGAGGGAGCAGCCCTTAACTTGAAGGCGAGGGGCAAGGAAGATCCAGTGTGGGTGTGGAGTGGAAGCCGATGAGCCACAGTGTCACTTCTCTTACATCAGGTGGGGGAGCGTGAGCCCAGGGGTTGGGGCGGGGGGCGGGCTTGATGGACATGTGGGTAGGAGAAGGGTTCAGGGAGGAGGCGATTAAGGAAGTGGCATTGTGGGGACCCATCTGCCAGGCGGGTACGTACAGGGGCAGAGAAAGTAGGAGATGAAAGGTGCGCAGTGTTTAGCAGGCAGTGAGTGTAGCAACCGGGTGGGGACTCCACAAAAAAGAGGTGCTCAGTCCCCAGCTCCGAGGAGTGTGTGGGCCTTTCTTGAAAGAGTCACACTTGGAAATCATCAACCTCAAGCTGAGGGTGGGCTGGCCCAGGCCTGGCCCTGTCCTCCCCGGGGTGGCAGAGGGCATAGAGAGGCAGAGAGTCCCCAGGAGTGGCTCTGCCAGGGTGAAAAGCAGCAGTGGGAGTGGAGGGAGGGAGCAGACAGATGAGGAACCACTGTGGAAGATGGGGGGTGTGGAACACCCCTCCCACCACCTGGCTTGGTCCTCAGCATCTCTGTGGGTTTCAGAGAGCAGCTGGTGAGTTTCCAGAAAAGGGAAGTGGGCTGGAGAAATAGTGTGGAGACTGGTTCCAATTCATCCATCCTGTCACCCCCCAGGCCTGCCTCCCTTTGCCTGACACTTTTTCTGTATCTTCCAACCCAACATGCCCCCCTTCTGGGCTGTGGGCGACAGTCCAGGGCTTTCACCTCCATTCCGGAGGATTTTTGTTAGAGGGGGAGCATCCTGTCAACTATATGTGAGGGCTGGACTAAGCGGATTAAACTCCAAAGGGAATTGGGGAGAGGTAATTAGGTCCCCATCATCAAACCCTGTGCCCAAAGTCTGGAGCCCTTGTGGCCCAAAGTCCAGGAGAGCAGTTCTGCCTTTAAGGACACTCCAGGGCTTCAAAAGCTCCAGCAAAGGACAGTGCCTGGGAGGAAGAGGCTGCAGGACAGCTTCCCCACTCTGTCCCCAGAGTTCCCTTTCACCTTGGGGCGCTCTCTTGGACTCCTGCTGACCCATTCCCGGGTTGGACGCCAAACCATTTGTTTGGTTTTCCTTAGAACAGCTGAGACAGGACTGCATTTTCAAAAGGAAATTTATTAGTATTGGAAGGGACAAACTGGATATCACAGAAAATGCAGCTGTCCAGTTTCTAAGGCAGACTTCTGCTCTTGCAGTAATTGTGCTCCGATCCCTGGGACTGGGCAGCTGTGCAGGCCCTTTGTCTCAGTCAGTGTTCCCACAGCTCCCTATCTGTCTGTGCCTGGCTTTGTGCTCTTTCCTTCCCTCTGGATCATCATCCTGGACACACTGTAAGGCCTAGGCAGCTTTTTCTCCCTGCCACCCACCTGAGTCCTGCTACTGCCTCAGTTTGGCTCCTGGTCTGCAGACATGCCTTGTTCGGTTGGTTGAGGCACCCAGTGCTGGCAGCGGTCCAGGGAGTGACCTTGTCCCTCCAGGCCAGAGCCCAGCAGTCCTTACCCCTGCAGCACAGCTCCCCTGCAGCAGATCCTCAGTCCTGGGAGGGGCCTTCCTTTTCCAGCCAGACCTCCTCCACTTGCGACTTCACCGCAGCCTCCGACTTCCAAGAGGCCTCCCCGCACCGCGCGGAGGGCTGGTAGGAGCTGTCCTCACTCTCCGGGCCCTGCGAGCTCTGCATGAGGCCCAGCAGGGCCCGGCTCTGGCGAAGGAAGCTAGGGCTGGAGAAGCAGTAGAGTGCAGGGTCCAGGACGCTGTTGAGGTACGTGAAGGCCAGGGAGCCATGGAAGAGCTGGGAGCAGATGTCCAGGGCATGGCAGGCATGCAGCCGGAAAGCCACCATGGAAGCAATGCCGAAGGTGATGCTGGGCAAGAAGCAGATGGTGTAGACAGCCACCACCACGGCCAGCACGCGCACAGCCCTTTGCGGCCCCGCCTGCTTGCCCAGGCCACGGCGCCGGATGGTAAGCCCGATGCTCACAATGGCAAAGAGGATGAGCGCCAGCGGCAGGAAAAATTCCAGCATGTACAGCGTGTGGTGCCAGCGGAGTGAGGCTGAGGGCTGCGTGCCCAGCCTGTAACTGATGCAGTAGGGGCTGGACTGGGTGGTCAGGAGCAGGTGCCCGTTGAGGAGCAGGATGCCTCCCCAGAGCCCCCCAGCCACCCGGGCAGCTGCCCCCACTGAGGCCCGGCTCAGCACATGGTGGGGCTGCACCACTTTCAGGTAGCGGTTGAGCGCAGTGGCAGTGAGGAAGACCACGCTGGCCGTGCGGTTGGTGGAAATCATGAAGAGGTTGACCTTGCAGGCTGTGGCCCCAAAGCGCCAAGTCTCACGGAGGAGGTAGTAGTCCACGCGAAGGGGCAGGTTGACGATCAGGAGAAAGTCGGCCACCACCAGGCTGACCAGGAACACTGTGTTGGAGGTCCAGGGCCGCGTGTGGAAGCAGAAGACGAAGAGCGCCAGGCTGTTCCCTGCCAGGCCCAGGACAAACTCCACGCCCAGGGTTGGTGCCAGGAAGGCAGGCACCACGGGGGAAGAGATGGGGAGGCAGGGAAGCCAGGCCTCTTCTGAGGACCCCCGTGCAGTGGTGAAGGCAGAGGGAGAGGAGGAGAGCGAGGGGGGGAGGGGGGCAGGGGGAGCAGAGGAGGGAGGGAGAGAAGGAAGGGGAGAGGGAGTGCTCAGGTTATGAATCTCCATGGGCGGACCTGAGAGCAGGCTCCAGAGTCTTCCTAGCCCTGCACAAGTGTTCAGGGCAAGTGAGAAAATTGTCACTGTCAGCTAGCCACCACAGTGACTCAACATACTGGGCTTTTCATCAGCATCTTGCAGCCACTGAAAAACACCCCATGTTCCTGTTTGCAGGCAAAGGAGAACCCTGTAGCCCTTCCTCCCTGAAACCTGCGTGACCTCCACATGAGGTGGGTGTCCAAGCCCTGCTGGCAGAGGAGGACGCAGAGCTCAGCAGGGGTGAGATGGAGGCCCAGGGAAGTCCTGGAGTGAATGGGAAGTCCAGCGCGGTGAGGTGGGAGAGGGCATCCGCAGTCCTGAGTGGTCAGACGTTTCCTTGCCTGAAGGCAGGACTGGTCCTGGTGACCTGTGGTGCTCAGGATCATTTAGGCCTCCCTGGACACCTCCACCCACCCTCCCCCATTATATATATATACAGGCCGGGTGGCCGCCTCCCTGTCCCCACTAGCTCTGGCTGCAGGGACTGTGGAGCCAGCAGGACGTTGTTCCAGGAGAGGGAGGCAGCCTCGACCAGCCTACTCATGACTTCCAGGTACCAGGGCTGTTGGTACCCTGCCAGCGTGCTGCATGCCGCACGCCTGGTATAGCTCAGCCTCCACCTTCTCCCAGGTTCCTGATGGTTCAAAAGTCTGTGATGGTCCCAGTTCATGAACATGATGGAGTATGTCCCACAGGCAGAGGGTTCCCCTGCCAAGTTTCTATTGCCATAGCATGGGGACCTGGGTGCTTCTCCTGCAATCAGCACAATCCTGACGTCCACAGGCTTTCCTGTCCACGACCCCCCATAGCTCCTTGTCTCCCCACCACAATCCCCCAGCATTCACTGCAGAGTGGGGAGCCAGGAGCTGGGGCTGGCTCTGGACAAGGCACAAGCCCTGCTGCACCACTGTGAGGCGTTTGCAAGAGCCCACAGGGCCAGGCCTGTGGTGGAGATGAAGGCTTGGGCTCCTGGTAACCTGAGACAGCAGGGCCGAGGTGAGCTTTGGTTCCAGCTCCAGGGCCTGACACCCCCCTCACCAACTGGCTGTGATCAGCAGGTGCCATGTGTGGCCAGCTCTGCTTACGGCTCTGGGTTTCAGGCACCATGGCCCTGTCCCCTCTCCCCTGCCCTGAGCTCCCTCCCATCTGGCCAAGGCTGAGGGCAGACAGGCTGTGAGAACCGGAGAAGTGGGGTGGTGAGACCCAGCCTGAGCTTTGAATGCAGACAGGCCTGGGTTGGAACAGAGTTACCCAATGTCCAAACCTCTCTGAGCCTCATCTGTGAAGTCGGCGTTGCCACCTTCTTGGAGAGCTGTGAGGATAAAATGAGATAATTCATGTAAAAACTTTTGGGGGATTCCCTGGCACAGATCTGGTGTTCAGAAAAACAAGATGTAATTTTCATTATTTTCTGTCTGGGATTAGGCCTGTTCTTGGTACTAGGAATAAACCCCTCTTCTGGTGGCCACGTACTCTGGCCGGTGGCTTCCTTGGGCCAGACTGTGTTCTCTTCTCAGCTTCTGCACAGAGCAACACATCACCACAGCTCAAGCAGTGCCAAGCCTCTGCCCCCACAGCCCTGGCCCATTGGTGTTTGGAGGAGGTGTCTCTTTGCTTGCAGGAGAGGAAAGCCCTCAGGGGTAGAGAAGTGAGTGAAGGTCCTGCCATCCCTCAGGGCCAGAAGCCCTTTCAGCAAAGTCAGGTCCTCCTCTGCCCACTAGGGAAGTGTATCACAGCAGCGGGTGCCAGGCTGTGGTTGGGGGAGACAAGAGGGTGCGAGTGTTCTTTTCTGGAGGAAGCTTTGACTCCAAGCAGGGACCTATTCTGTCCAGATCCAGCTTCTGTTGCTCCCACATGCACCCCCTCATTGACTTCTCCCTGAAATTCCAGGAAACCAAGCCCAGACCGCCCACTACAGGTTCCATGTTCTCATCTCTGCCCACTGCTGCTTCTGGGCCCCAGCATTCCTAGGTCCGCCTTCTCCTGCTCCCCCACCCTGCCACCCAGCAGGCCCAGGGAGCCCTCCCGAGTCTTTGGCCATGGCAACTGTATGTAATGAAGAGCAGGGGGTGTGAGGCCAGGCACCCCCCCCCGCCCCCCCCGCTGCCAAGCTCCTGAGAGGGCTCCTGGCCCGTCCTAAGGCTGATCACAGTCTTTAGGTTTTAACACTCATTAACTCTGGGTGTGGGGATTTTGTGTTCTTAGGTATTTCTCTGTTTTCTACAGTTAGCACAGATCACTTCTATTATGGGAGAAAAAACTCAACAGATCACATTTTTTTAAGTTATGTAAAAAAAGAACAAGTGGGAAAAGAGAAAGAGGCATAGAGATGACATAGCTATGCTTCCAGGACAGGACATGGGAGCATGCACGGATGGGGTCACACATAGTGAGGGATGCCCAACCATAAGCAAAGACACCCCATGACAGACCCTCCAACACGTACATGGTCACCTGGTGCCCGATGCCCCAGACATACAACACAGGTGCAGGGGAGCACACGGGCCGCCGTCGATGGCAGCGTGTGCTGCACAGACTCACAGGCGTTTGTTCACCAGGAAGACTTTATTGAGGGCCTTCCTGGTAGCAGGCCAGTGCTGTGCTGAGCCGATGAGGACAGAGGGACGGAGCAGCAGCCCAGCTGCAGGGGGCAGACCTCTTGGCAGAACCGGTGTGGCAGTGGACTGAGGGCTGACTGAGGAGAAGGGGAGGCACTGGTCCCCAGGAGCCTGGCACCTGGGCTGGGAGTGGCAGGAGGATGGGGGACATTGATGTCCAGGGCCCAGTGTGGGGGATGCTGAGATGCTCGGCAGCAGTACACAGACAAGAAGTGGGGCAGGGAGAGTAATTTGGCAGGGGTTGTGCTCAGGATGGTTCTCAGGTGCACGCGTGGTTACTTCTGGCCTACAGCAAGAGGGTCACCCCAGGGGCTTCTTGCGGCCAGGGTCCTGGGTCACAGATAGGGCCATAGAGCCTTGCGCTCGCTCCCAGGAGTACCTGAGAGACACAGATGAGCAGTGATCAGACAAGGCCAGGCCCCAAGGATCCCAGGGAAAGGAGGGTGGTCCCACAGTTGGGAGAAGTCCTCCCCGTGTACTCACGCAGTTCCAGCTGGCACCAGGAGGCTGTCGTCAGGGGTCAGGCTCAGGTGCTGTCTCCCCATCGTCACCACCGAGGAGCCCTCCTGGAGAAGAGGAACAGGAGAAGCAAATGGAGGCTAGTGGGCCTCAACTCCTGTCTCAATGTCCCTGACTCTGCTGTGACAGGGAGGCCTTGGGAGCAGGTCCTGCCGTGGGAACCCAAGGCCTAAGAGCAACCTGATCCCCATGGACAAGAGGTTGTTCTGCCTTTTCCAGGGCCCTACTTGCCAGCTGCCACAGCCACACGTCCACATCCTGTCTCGGGCCTTTGCTGCTGCCTTGCCCATGGGCGATCACCTGGTGGGAGGTAAAGCAGATTTTTCTGGCACTTCTTGCCCCACGGGGGAGAGGCCCCTGTGGGGCAAGGGTGGGGCCATAACACAGCCCCATCACCATGTGCCAAGCAGAGATCAGGACTTGGAGGGAAGGCCCCCAGGCCCCAGGCTCCCTGCAGCCTGCCACACAGTGGGTGTGGCCCACCTGTTACTGGGATCACACATGCCTGCCCTTCATGTGCACATTCACCTGTGCTCCCTCTGATGCATGCTCATACGAAGGCACGCACACCAGGGACACACACCAGCTCCACAGAGGGAGCATCTCCTTAGCATCTCCTCCTTTCTCTGGGAGATGCTAAGTCTGGCCTCAGGAGGAGGAGGGGACCTGCATCGGCCTGGAGGCCTACAGCTACTGTGCAGGCCATTCTCTTTCTGGCCCAGAGTGGGATTCCTCCATGGGTATTTGTTGGCATAAACGGAAGCAGGTAGGAGCAGGGGTATGAAAGAGGCAGGAGGCAGGGCCACCAGGCCAGTTCAGGGCTGAATGACACTGCCGTGATGGGGTGGGAGGGCTCAGTGGTTCATGTGTGAGCATGTGGATGGGGTAACTCCCACTCTAAAAGCAAAGAAACCTTGCTTGGGACCACATAGCTTCCACAGACTTCCACTCACAGCAAAGCCATTGTCTGAGTCATGCCTATGCTTGTGTCCACAACCTCCGAAACGTGTGTGTGTGTGTGTGTGTGTGTGTGTGTTCGTGCGTGTACAGGCAATTAGTTCCCATTTCCCCAGCCTGTTTGGTGGATGCCCTGGGTGGCCAGGACAGCATTACCTGGGTCTCATAGGTGTCCCCAAACAGGCTGAGGGGCGTGCCTGCCTGCAGCTCCCTGCGGTGGCCATCCATCCAGGCCTCCAGAGACAGGGGCTCCATGATGGAGCGTGTGCTCAGTGGGAATGGTGGCTCCTTTAGCAGCTGATCTGCACCCACAGCACAGCTATGATTAGTGTTTTCTGGGCTCATCCCACCCAGCCTCAGAGGACCCAGTTCCTAGGAGTCCCAGCTCTCAAGTGCCAGAATGAACTCTGGATCTAGTTCAATGATGAAGCAGCCATGTGGGGGGTACTGTTTGGTGCTGTCTTGTACTTTGAGTACTGGGCAGAGTACTCAGAAAGAGACTCCCTGGTACCCTGGGCCAAGACCCTGCCTACTCTTCGAAAGGAGGGAGGGAGAGAGAGAGGCAGTTCCCAGTGGGCTCACCAGGGATGGGCTTTCCTGTTCTGTGCTGCTCCGAGCTGAAGAACCTGCAGGGACACACGGTGGGGGGGGTTGGGGGCAAAGCAGGCATGGCAGGCACTCCTGTTTGAGTGGCCAGTGAGGCACACGTGTGCACACACACACCATACTCACATTCTCAAGTGCAGGAGCCCACCATACACTCAGGGGAGTGAGGGTACTTCAAAAAGTTCGTGGGAAAATGGAATTAAAAGATATTGGGGGAAAAAAAAGATAAATCTTTCCATGAACTTTTTGAAGACCCTTCATATATCCACCATTCTTTCCTTCCCATCCCTGTGGAGCAGCCCCTCTCCCCTCCCCCATGGGCTCTCCTCCCCGGACCCCCCATCCTGGGAGGGGAGACTTTCTTCCTAATTCCCCAGTGTGATGGCTCCAGGCCAGCAGGTGCTGATGTGGAGCGTCAGGACAGTGAGAGACAGGGGCTGGGCTGGGGGCTCACTCCTGGATGATGGGGGCCAACTGCGTGCCGAGGTCCTTGCAGTAGAACCACTTCTCAAACAGGACGTCCACGGTGTCCCCCACGTAGTATCTGTCAGAGGATTGGACAGGCGACCCTGCTCCCCATCTGGGTAGCTTCAGGGCAGCCTCGCTCAGGCCTGGCTCTGCTTGTGGACGTCTGAGCCCTGACCCTGTAGAGCTGGGCTGCCTGCTTGACCTCTGTTAGCACAACCTAGCAATCAATGCACGATCACTTGCACATGCCTCCTCCAATGTATGCATGTGCCCCCAAAGTGGGAGGGCTATTGTCCACAACATTCACATAGCTCTTCCCGGTTCCACAAACTAGCCAGTTTATAAAACAGAACTCTGAGGCTCAAAGAAGCTGGGCAACTTGGCAGGGACTACACAACCTAAAAGTGGCAGAAGCAGGCCAGACTCAAGCCAGTCTTAGAAGTTTTAGAGAGCTTCTAATCCAAGTGTCTTTGTTTTTCCCAAAGAGGAAGGTGAGGTTGAGCCTAAACCCAGGGCCAGTGGCTGGATGCTTTCCCTGCCTGTGGTGCTCTAGGTCAGAGTACACAGAAATTTACGTCGCTAATGTGTGAAGACGCTCCCAAATAAGGGGTTCTTTTTTAGGGTCATGGCTGCCTTTGAGAATTGATCAGAGCTTTGGACCTCTTCTCTGGGGAAAGGGCCATGTGCATGTACACATAGCCTTCAGCAGACCCCTGAAGCCCACTTATGCCCCTAGCTCCGCTCAGCTCCTCCACTGGCCTGAGGAGCACCTGGCAGGCTGGGCTGGATCTCAGGCCCCTGTGCAGGCAGCATGGTGGGTGCCGGGAGCATCTGTTAACTGAATGCCTAATTCTTGGGTCCAGCTCCAAGGGGCAAGTCAGCCCTGTCTGCTCTTCAACTCCTGCTGAAAAAGGGAAGCGGTCCTGCTAATGGGAGATGGGGTACAGACACATAGCACATCCATCCACCCAACACCCTAAATTCTATCCTGGGATGGAGCTGGCCACCAAAAAGCTTCATAACTAGACTGCAATGCCCTCCAGGAATTGCCTTTGAAGTGGCATTTTAATGTTGAGTTTCTGGCTTTTATTAAAGGTCAAAAGAAGCCAGATTAAATTTGTTATTAAATTTGCCATAAAATGTTATTGAGGATACCATCCTCTCCATCACTAAAGACTCCCTATGTAAAGCCCCTTGTGAAAGATTTCTTTAAAATTTAAGGCCAGGTATCTGTCTCTACAAGAAACTATTATGC
This sequence comes from Galeopterus variegatus, assembly GCF_000696425.1. Lineage (NCBI taxonomy): Eukaryota > Metazoa > Chordata > Mammalia > Dermoptera > Cynocephalidae > Galeopterus > Galeopterus variegatus. The sequence goes on along the minus strand of NW_007726622.1, from coordinate 231,407 downwards.
AGTAGATTATTATGCGGCCATTAACATTGTGTTTCTTGAAAATATTTACTAGTATGAGAAATATTCATGAGTTTTTTTTTTCTTAAAGCAAAATTCAAACCCATGCATGCAATAAAACTGCAATGTGATAAGGTATAGATGTACATAGAAAAAAGACAAGATGGAAGTGTAAGCACTTCATGAGGTTTAACTGGTGGGATGACAAGGAATTTTTTTGTTTTCTCTTTATATTTTTTTCTTATAAAAATCACATACTATAAAATACACCCTTTTAGTGATGAGAAATTTTAATTTTGTTCACTTTACATTCCTGTACTTTTCCAGATTTTGAGGATGAACATGTATGACTCTGGTAATTAGAAAAAAAAAAAAAAGGAAGCATTAAAAAAATGCCCATTATAACAGAAGATGTGGGCTAAAGTATCCCGATCCCAGTAAGTTGATGGGGAAACTTAAATTTTCTTAGTAAAAAAATACGAAAAATAGTTTAGCTCTTGGAAACTCTTTGTTCCCCTGAGCTGTAGCTGCTTCCTCCTTTCAGAGGACAGTAAACTGCTCAGCACCAGATGGGGATCGCAGCTACAGACTCGGTGTCTGCAGCTGCCCGTGGTTCTTCCCCTCCTCAGTGTTGGCTCACGCTCCTCTCTGTCCTGTCCTGGCCCTAACTTCGTAATTCTCTAGCAAGCTTAACTTTCTGTGCCCAGTTTCTTCACCTGTAAAGTACGGACGATAACGCTGCCTAACCTAGAGGATCACTGGAGGATTAAATGAATAAGTACACATGGAGCCCTTACCCGGGTACCTGGCTTAGCAAGTGTCATCCAACTGTTGGCGCTTGTTGTGGGATGAGCTGGGGTAGAGAAACAAGCAGAGGGAGGCACAGGCCGAGAATCTAAACTCTGCAGAGAAGCAGCCGTGTTCCTGCTGCACTGGTAGGTGGGTCCAACTTTGGAAACCCACCCTTTCTTCATCCCACCCCTCCCAGCAGACGTCATGGAGAAAGCACAGGTTTTGATTCCAACCAGAAGGTCATCAGGTTGATTGGGCTCCCGTGGGGTCACAGAGACCATGCCCCCACCCCGCATCGAACCTACCCCACCTTAGCCCCTCCCCTATCAGCCAGCAAATACAGGATTTCCATCACCTCTGCTGAGAAGCCCTCCCACTCTCACGGGGGCCTGGAAGTGCTTTCTTGAGTCTATCTAGGGCCTTTCCTGCTGCAGTTTTGAGTAGCACCCCTCTGTGGCTTGCCCTCTCTCTGCCCCAGCTCTCAGACCAGTTGCATACCTGAGTCCATCTAGCTCGGTTTCCAGCCGCCTCCGCTCAATCACCAGCCCCATGGTGTTGGCAAACCTCTGTGGTGAATGGGGCACCCCGGCAGGCAGGAGGAATATCTGCGGTGGTGGAGACAGATGCCCGGCAAGGCTGCAAACCCTCACACAGACCTCAGCACCTGCAGCATCCTGGGCATCCCAGCGGACCCAAGGGGCAGCAAGGCACTGCTTGTCCTCCCTGGACCCTCCTCTTTGCCCAGCCTCTACACTAGGGAACCGGAGGGAATGTTGGGCCATACTGAGGGTGGAGCAGCTACAGGAGGGAGTGCCCGGGGATGGGGCAGGCGCAGGAAAGGGAGGCGGGACAAGACCTCGGCCAAGGCCAGGTCGAGTGCATGGGGTGGGTTCCTGTCCTGACGGTCCTTCACCTCCCCGGCCCCTGGGGCCTACCTCACCTCTCCCTGACGAATGACCACATCCCGATGTTTCCCTCGCTCCAGGACTCGGAGGACCATGTCTCCCTCCAGCTGATAAAACACCTGTGAGACAGCAAAGAGGCTCGGACCCTCCCCACATCCACTTCCAGGTCCTTGGCTACTGCCCAGGCACTGAGTTCTGACCAGGAAACCTGAGAAACTTCCTGAAGGCCTTGGAGTGTATGAGCAACTCCATCCCTCCTGTCCTGTGGTCCCCATCTCCCCTGATGCATGTCACAGACAGGAGTGCCAGGAGTGCTGGGGAAACACCTAGGTCATGTCTGGAACATGCAGGTGATGATCAAAGTACCCAGGATGCAACAGTTGTTGCCTGGCTTGGGGGCAGGAGGCCAATGAGATGCTCATGAGAGAGTTCAGTGAGCCAGCAGGTAAGGGCAACCCCCATTCATTGCGTGTCAGGGGCTGTGCCAAGCACTTTCATATGTGTTATCAGAAATCTTTATGACAGCCTCCAAAGGTATTATTAGCCCCACTCTGCAGAAAAGAAACAGGAAAAAGAAAACCAAGGCTCAGAGTAAAGCAACTCACGCAAGGTCACACAGCTAGTGAGTCCTGGAGCAGCAGTTTGAACCTGAGTGTGGCTCTGGAGCCTGTGTAGGTTCTTCTGGCCAAGGTGATACTCTGACACAGGGCGGGCTGTGGAGGTCAGCCAGTGGGTGTCAGTGGCAGCCTGGGGTGTTGGGGCTGTGGGGTTTGGGAGCAGCCCCTGCTATTCTCTTCGGGGTGGCTCCTCCTGCATTTCCCCTATTTCTTTACCCTAAGTCTCTAGTTAACATGTTTACTGAGATCACCCCATGGAGTGGGGAGGAGGAGGCAGACACGTTTTCTCTTCACCGGTCGCACACTGCATGGGGGTTAAAAGCTTCAGCCAAATAGATGAAGGGGTGTTATTAATAACAATAATTATTATTATCATCATGTAAGGAATTAGAGTAGAGAGAGGTTCTTGTCACAGCATCTACTAAGGGAAATCAAGCCGAGCTCAAGGGAACCAGAGAAATGTGGCTCTGTAGTCTGCCCCAAGGGGCAAATTGACACCACCCCTCTGAAGGGCAATGTGGCAGCGGGCATGAAGAGCCTCACAGTTCACGCCCCTGTGGGGACTGAGGGCTTTCTTGGGATGCGGGACCCTCAGTGCTGAAACTGGGCAAGTTTTGGCCACTGTGCACCCTTGAGCTGGTAATTTCACCTCAGCAATGTGGCCTTGGTTATGAGAAATGTACCTACCTAGTGGTGTACATGCAAGGCTGTTTTATCACAGTGCACAGTTAAAAGCATAGAGACTAGTGTCAGCAGACCTGGCCCTCAGCTCTGCCAGGTCACTGTGTGCCCTTGGTCAGTTCATTTAGCCTTTTTGTGCCTCAGTTTCCTCATCTATAACATGACAGTATCTACTCAGAATGTTGCTGTGAAGGTCAAGGGTTTGGATCCCTGTACTGGCCAGCCACCAAAAAAAAAGAATGTTGCTGTGAAGACTGCCCAGAATGCTGTACACAAACGTACCCAGCACATAGTAAGCACTCAATTAACCTCTAGCTGTTAATATTAGTGATGGTAGGAATCACAAAAGTAATGCTAATAATAATACTAGGGGAAATGTTAATATTTGAGGGTAGATTCAAAATGTAGAATATTGTGCAGCTTTTAAAAACTATGTTTTTGAATAACTGTTAATAAAATGGGAAAATAGACAATGCTAAAGTTATTGTGCAAGATTCAAAACTATACCCAGCAGAATTCTAATTATGCAGTGATACATGTATAACATAGGCAACGTGGTCACAGTGGGTTCCTCAAGTGGCGGGATTATGAATGTGGTAAACATTTTTCTTCCTGTTTTCTACAATGAACAATAATTACTTTCATTATTAAAAACAGCCCATAAACATTGTTTAATACAAATGAGAAAATACCTACCAGGTTCTCTCATTGAGAGCAATTCAGCATGCCCCCACACCCCGTTGAGGTAGAAGGAAGCGTGTGTGTGTGTGTGTGTGTGTGTGTGTGTGTGTGTGTGTGTGTGTGTGTGTGTGTCCCTTAGGCCCTGTGAATATCAGGGAAAGCTGGGAGGGAAGAATCGGGAGTGATCATCTGGGCCAGATTCAAACCATTTCCCCAGCAGGCTATGAGGTATTAGGGACCGTCAACAGAAACATAAGAAAGAAGCAAAATTTTCCTAGGTCTTGTCCCCTGCCCAGCAGCCTTCCTTGTGATGAGGGGCAGGCCTGGCTTGGGGCAGAGGTATAGATCACTGACCAGCAGAAAATCTGAACAGCTGTTTGGAAGTAAATGATGTTTGGGAGCTTGGGGCTAGCTAGAAGATTAGCTGTAATGTCTTAAGCAGATATTGAATAGAATCTGCTTCTGTGGCCTGTAAAGGCCTCACAGGCAGGCGAGGTGGAGAGGGGTGGGGAGCAGAGGACCCAGGCGAGTAAGCACCTACTCTGCACATACTGTATGCAAAATCAATCCTTCCACCATGCAGGGGCCGTTGTCCCCATGTGCTTAAGGAAACAGGCTCACAAGGTAGCCTCTCCAAGATCACATGGTTAGTAAGAGGCAGAGACTCCAATCCAGGTTCATCTGCCTCCCAGCCAGGCCTGCTGGCACCTGCATGCCCCAAGGGAAGGAGTGGGGTAAGTGGAGTATGTGTGGTGGGTGATGCAAGGGAGTTGGGGTTGGGGAAGAGAGCCAGGGGTAGCTGATGGCTGTGGCGGAGACCAGGGCTCAATGAGGAGTACAATTGGGCTCAGTAAGAGGTGTGATTCAAACCCATGTCTGAGTGACTCCCTTTTTACTTTCCAGAAGAAGCCTGGACCCTGGGGCTGTGGCTGCTTCTACAGCACAGCCTGAGGCCACCCACAGCCTGTGGCGGGCACTGCACCCTGCCCTCCCCCCTACCAGTCCCTGCAGGGTGGGACCAATCCATCACAAACCCGCCTCCAGCCAGACTCCTGCTAGCCATCTGTGTGTGTGTTCCTCCAGAGCGAGGACACCTGCGCAGGCCCGCCCCCTCATCTCTCAGCCACCAACTGAGTCAGGGCATGGGCTGGCTTGGGCCCCTCAGTAGACACCCATCTGCCCGAGCAGCATGGAGAGACTATGAGATGTGGGGCAGAGGCGGTAGCGGGCGAGAGGGAAGCAAAGTGGGCGGGAGACAGGAGAGGTAGACCCGAGACCAGGGCCCACAGACGAGGTGGAAGCCTCTGGAAGAGGAGGCTGACTGAGGCAGGCAGGAAAGACCCCGTGGCCAGCTGTTTCTCCCCAACCCTGGCCACTCCAATCTAATTCTGTCTCCTTTTTGTAGCTGTGGATTTTCCTGATGATTTTTTCCACAGAGGAAAACGGTCTCAAGTGAGGTATGTTTGTGAGAAGGGGTGGCTGGGAGAGGTCGGTCCCCTGGAGTTGCGAGAGGTGAGGGGTGACAGGCTGGCCGGTTCTGCTTGGCAGAGGCTGCTCCCTGCTGGCCCGGGGCCCATCACCCCTCTGCCCACACTGTCCTTGATGCCCTAGCGTACACAGTAGGTGCACACAGTAGGTGTCCAGTGAATATTTGTTGAATGAGTGATTCTCCAGTGCTTGCTGCAGTCCTCGGCTGTGGTGAGATGCCAGCGGTGGGGGTGGAGGCTGGTGACCAAACTGGACTCTGGACCTTGAACTTCAGAATCAGGCCCCCCCAAGATGAGGTGAGCCCCATCCTGATCCTTTTCCACCAGAGATTTTTTTTTTTTTTTTTTAAAGATGACTGGTAAAGGGATCTTAACCCTTGACTTGGTGTTGTCAGCACCACGCTCAGCCAGTGAGCTAACCGGCCATCCCTATATAGGGATCTGAACACCGTGGCCTTGGTGTTATCAGCACCGCACTTTCCCAAGTGAGCCACGGGCTGGCCCTCCACCAGAGATTCTGATAGCTGGGAACCCATCCTTGTTTCTCCTTAAGGGGGCCCATCTTTCTCTTTTAATTTTACTTTTGTTTATTTATCTTTGGGTAGATTGTAGAGAAACACAGTTCAAAATTCAAAGTACAAAAGGATATCTAGTGCATGTTCCCCCTCCCCCGTCCCGCCCCTCAGTCACATAGCTCCTAGCAACAGTTGTGTCTTGCACCCTCTAGGTAAGGAGGGGGCCTCCCAGAACCAATCTCTCCCTCAGTACTGGGTCCCCTCACCCATGCCCACCCCTCAGCCACTTGCACCTCTCTCAACCCTCTCCCTATCCCCTGATCACCCCCTCAGCTCAGCCCACCCCCACTTTGTGTTCCTGGACTTTACCTCCTGTCTGCAGGAGAGGAAACTGCCCAGAGAACCAGGCTCGTGGGACCATATGGGAGCACCCAGGCCCCCTCTAGCACTTCGGTCTCATTTTGGAGGCCAATCGTGTATATTCAGGTTTGAGGGGAGGGGACCAGGGCATCCCACCCAGAGCATGGGCAGCCCCACAACTACAGCCTCTCTCACCCACAGGGGCTGGGCTGTTTCTGGGGCTCCCCCAGCAGAGTTCACTGGCTTAGACTCAAGGTGTCACTGTGTACCCAACATGGAGGCAGTGGTTTTGCCCTATGATTTCAGGTGTGCCCCTCACCCATTAGCCACCTGTCTATCCCTCTTCATCCACAAACTCTGGCCCTTGCTTAGGAAGTGTCCCCTACCCCCAGGGGCAACGTTCCTTGCCCATGGCCTGGGTCAGGGGACAGGGCAGTCCGAAGCCTACCTCCTCACCCTCCTCGATGTGATAGTCCTTCCTGGTGTTGGGGCCCCCGACGAACATGATTTTGAGCTGCTCCTGGTGCCTGCAGTGGAGGAGGGGGAAGAAGTCCTGAGTCAGCTCCTGGGAATGAGGGGAGAAGGGTTTGCAGGGGCCTGTGGGGGGCAGGAGGGAGCCTAGATACACCTGGTAGAAGGAGCAGGTTTCTGCATCACTGTCCCTATCTCCCTCAGTCTTATCCCCAGCGTGTGCATCTAAGTGTCTGTGTGTCTGTGATGCTGTGTGCATCTCCCCACATCCTCTGACCCAACAAGGGAACCGGATGGCCTTGGATCTATGGCTTCATCATCCAGAATCCCTGAGCTGTACTCAAGATCTCTCATTACAAGAGAGCAGCAATCTGGAGGCCCCACTTTTGGGGCTGGGGCAGTGTAGGGGCAAAAGGACCTTTATCAACCACCTCCCCAAGTTGTCTGACAATGAGACCTTCCACTCTCCACTGCTGGAGGCCTGACTCAGTGGACTCAGGAGACTGTGACCTCTAGTAGGGACCTCAGACAGCATGGCGTGTGTTTAAAACACAGGGTCTGGAGGCAGCCTCGGGATCAAGTGTGGCTCTACCACTGACCTTGGGCATGCTATTTAACCTCTTTAGGCCTCAGTTTCCTCATCTGTAAAATGGAGAGACAATTCTTACTTCATAGGGTTAAACAGATTATATGGGTTAGTGGGGGGTCTGGAAGCAAGGCCACCAGTACTGCCCAGGCTGGAGGTGACAAAGTGGAACCAGAGCAGCAGCCATGGGGCTGGAGAGGAGCAGCTGAATGTGAGACAGCATGGGGGGGTAGAAATTGGAGGACTGGGGATGAGAGACCGGACAGGGATGAAGTGGAGGAGAGAGGTGAAGACAATCATAAAACTTTGAGTGGTAGAAGCAACGAGGCTTTGGGGAGATGTTGACCATTAGCCATGGCAGTATTAACTGGTGACCAAGAGCATGTGTGGACTTTGAAATCAAACTGTTCCATGAGCTTGAGTCTGGAGCCCGTCCTGCACTAGCCCAGTGACACTGAAAAAGTTACTTATTAAAATCCCACCTCATGGGTCTATAGTGAGAATTGAATGAGATAATGTAAAAACACTTGGCATAGTCTCTGGCTTGTTGAAGTGTTAGTGATTGTAGCTGTCTAGTTTGAGGTGCTACCCCAGTGGAGATGTCCTGCAACACAGCGAATGTGGGGAATGCGAATCTGTACCTGGGGAGCACACCAGGCCTAGCCATGGAACTGAGAGAAGCGGGGAAGGTGGCAGGGCTGAAAGGTGGGGCCTGAGAGGTCTGCTGGGGAAGGATGGCACCAGACAGGTCAGCCTGTTGGGAGCCGCAGGCAGAGGTGGCCTAGGGAGGGCCTGGTGTGAGTGCCTGTGTGTGCACGCACCAGCAAAGGGGGGCCCTGGGAAGAGCATACATCAAGATCCTGCAAAGGAGGTGACTCTCTGACTTCACCTTGGCCTGCAGCTTCCTGGACAGGGTTGGGATGCAGGATTCAGCTGTCCTCAGACCTGGGTTCTCCTGCACTTCTGGGGCACTGAACCTGCCCCCCCCTTCTGAGTTTCTCCAAAGTGCATGGGTGTCACTTGGTGGTGGAGAGCAGTTTCCCAGCCCTGGAGGGAGGGGTGCGCCCTGCAATCTCATCTCTCACAGCTTCAGTGTCGCACCAGCCATCTTCAGACGTCAGGGCCACAGTCCCCACTACAGAATCACCAGAAAGAGGAACAGCCGGCCCTCCCCCTCCCCCGAAGTTACCTTGAGAATGACAGCCCCCTCTGCAGGCTTCTGGGTCAAGGAGCTGGAGCCTGAGGATGAGGGTGCAGATGGAGGAGGGGGAGAAGGTGAGGACAGATAGGGGTATGGCGGGGGCGCCCTGCAACTCACATGAGCTTGTTGCAGACGGGGGGCTGGAAGGAGGCCCGGTTGGCAGCCACCCAGGTCTTCACGCTCACGCGCCGCTCCATGGTGTCCCACCCGCCCGGGGAGCGTCTTCTCCTCTCCGCGGTGTCCTTCCGGCCGCCCGAATGTCAGAGGGGCGCGGCCCCGCCCAGCCGCGGGTGGACGCCTCACTGATCAGCATCCCGGGGGCCAAAGGGCTTGGGGCCCGGCTGGCGCTGTGGCCCTGCTGACTTGGGGCTGACCCGCCCGCCCTCCGCGCCGCCCCGGGCCGTCCCCTCCCGGCCCCGCCGGTGTCCTGGGGGCGCCGCACACCCACGCCGGAGGGGCAGGCAGCCTGCTACCCGGCCGGACCCTTGCTGGGCCCCAAGGAGCCCCCAAAGAAATACGGTAGCGGGGGCACGCGGGCTGGGAAATCAGAGCGCTTGAGTACGTGGTGCCGGCCGGGATTTACGCCTCAGTTTTCTCATCTGCGAAATGGGAATGACCGCACAGCCACTGCGGGCTGCGGTGCGCGTGGAAATGACAGACGTACAGTGGCCGCCGTCTGTTCTCACGGCGGGGGCCCCAGGGCATTGAGTGCGCGCCCTGGGGACGGGGACCGGAGGGCGCGGTCCCCTCGCCTACCTCGCCCGCCGGGGCAGCGCCGAGGGGGACTCTCTGGCGTGGAGCGGGCTCGGCCCGGGTGCCCGCGCTGTTCGGAACGTACCCAAGTCGCACACAACTACCCGAGGACTTTTACAGACGAGCACACGGGCCCTCGGTGTCGTAGCCCTCAGGAATCGCGGTGTCGGGGGTGGGGGGACCGCACAAACCCGGCCTTCGAGAGGCTCTGGCACAGGTGTCCTCGGGCGGCTGGCCCCTGCCTCTCCTCTCTTTCTTCAAGACTCCGAATTCTTAGGAGAACGCGAGCTGGGGGAGGGCGGAGGTGGTAGGTGGGTGAGAAAGAAAATGGTTCAGGCCTCTGATAACAGAATCCAGACTGCAGAGTTTAAGAAATTCTAGACTCCCCCCCTCCTGCCCCCCAGCCCGTCGTGCCAGCTCCCTGCCGCCTGGCGCGGACTGGTTTTCTCAGCATCTCAGACACAGACTCCCCTGGCACGAATCAGAACCCAGGCAGGTAGGAGACAGGATTCCCACCCAGCCCGGCTGGGGCTTTCCTGTTTCATCTCCACCGCCCCGCCCCGTGCCCCACCCTATCTCCCTCCTTTTTCTTTTTAGTTATTATTTAGAACATTTTAGCTGAGCATTTCTTTCTAGAATTTTGGCACCCAAGTAACTCAAACCACTTTATTTTTCTGATCTACAAGTAATCAGAGGAGATGTAAATAATGGCACTGGAACACCAAGGTGTGCTTTGGCTGCTTGTTAAATGGAGAGATGGGTGGGTGCATGGAGACATGAATGAATTCACACTAAAAGGAAAAAAATAGATTTCAGCCCAACAGATGTTCTGTTAACACAGTACAGAGGGAGGAATGATAGTTACCCTGTATGTTAATCAATGTAGTCAAATGTGAATAATTGAGGTTACAAGTAGAATTTTGAGGTTCTGAATTATTCAGATTAATCCTATACACAGGCTAAACTACTGCTGGGTAATCACTGTCAAATATGCCCTCTGGTTTGTGCTGTGTAGATAAAACACCGTGTCCAGTCTACTCAATTGGCAAGCCTCCTAGCTTGGGTGTTGGACACTATTTGACTTGAATGTTCGGAAAACTGACCGTTCCCATTTTATCTGGGTGTTCTGGCATTGTTTAGTTAGAGCCATCTGGAATCCTCATACTGACCCTTGGTCCCCTTCTAGTTTTTGGATCTTACCTGCTCCCAGGAACCACCTCTTGCCTCTGCACACAGAAGCTCATTTGCAACACGGAATTAGAAGCACACAGCATCTACCCTGAGATCAGACCTCATCAGGGTCTGTCCTGCTTGCTGGGGTCTTGCTCTGTCCGCCCATGGATGGCATTTGCCTGCCCAGGTCCCTAAGACCAGTAGATATTCTACATTATGCTGAACCTGGCTGGTGATAGCTGTCTGATCCTTCAACTTTTTAACCAATTACTTTGGCTGATTCCTTTCCCAGCTGGTCTTGGTCTGTCTCTGCTTTCCTGTCTCTCCCACTTTCCCACCCTTTCACATAATTGAGCAAATACTTAAGAGCAAATAGCTTTATATGAATAAAAGGGCTAGATCACGAGCTGTTCTGGTTATTTGGAAATCTAGGTTCTGGCCCTGCTATTTCTTTAACTTAGGTTATTTAAAGGTCTGTTAAAATTTTTATAGACATATATTGTTTTTTTTTTTTTGGCTATCATTTTGTTTCTGTTTCTAATTTTATTGCATTGTGGCAAGTGAAGATCGACAGTGTATTATTTTTGGGTGGGGGACATGTTATGATTTCATTTGCATCTTATCCTATGGTTAGTTTCTGTGAATGTGTATTCTCTTCTTAGCATGTAGTTCTAAATATTTCGATTAGATCAAGCTGTCGTGTTATTCAAATTTTTTAAAAACTGCTTACTATTTTGGTTTCTGAGAGAAGTGTATTGAAGTCTCTCACTGTAAATTTTGGTCAGTTTCTCCTTCCACTTTAATAGACTTTGCTTTGCATATTTTGAGTCTATGTAGTTAGATGAAAAAAGGCTCATGACTATGTTATCTTCTTGTAGTGTTTATCACTAAGAAATATCTCCTTTTAGTTTCTTTTCACTTTTACTTCAATTTTGTCTGGTATTAATATTGCTATATCTGTTTTTTGTGTTAGTATTTTTCTGGTACAGTAAATTGAACAGATGCCACAATAACTCCTTCCCTTCCCAAATCCATACCCCTTGCAATATGACTTTGCCAGTTTTCCATCAAGAGGTGGAATCCATCTCCCCACTCATTGAATCATGGCTGGCATTGTGACTTGCTTTGAATACAGATGGCAGCAGAACTGATGATGTGGGTCATCAGAATCTAGTCCCCACCAGACCCGGCAGCTGCTGATCTCATCACCTGGAACGTTGCTGCCATCGGGCTAGCCTGGGCTAGCCTTCTTGAGGATGACAGGCCATGTGGAGGGTGATTCACCAGCTGTTGAGACTATTTTAGAGGACCATAGCTGCACGAGTGACTCCAAGGGAGACCAGCAGAAGACCTGCCCAGCTAAGCACAGGTCAAATTGCTGACCCACCGATTCATGAGCAAATAAAATGATGGTTACTTTAAGTCATTAAATTTGGGGGATGGTTTGTTACACTGTAATAGATAACTGAGACACCAAGTGTACATTTTTCTATAACCTTTCTGTGTCATTTTGTTTTAGATGTACCTGTCATGAATGGCACGTAGCTGGAGTTTAAAAAAAATCCAATCTGAGAGCCTGTGTTATTTAATAGGTGGATTCAACCCTTTCATATTTATTTAATTATTGATATGTTTGTACTTATTCCTGACATCTTATTTTGGGCTTTCTAATTACCATGCCGTGTTAATTTCCCATTGCTGCTATTATAAATTATTTACCACCAACTGAGTGGCTTAAAACAATACAAATTTATTGTCTTACAGTTCTAGAGGTCAGAAGTCTGAATGGGTCTTATGGGATAAAATCAAGTTATTGTCAAAGGTGCATTATTTCTGGTGGCTCTAGGAGAGAATCTGTTTCCTTGCCTTTTCCACCTTCTAGGAGCCACCTGCATTCCGTGGCTCAGGATCCCTTCCTTCTTCATTAAAGTCCATCACTCCATCCTCTGCTTTTGTTCTCACATTTCCTCTCTGACTCTCCAGCCTCTCTCTGTCCCCTGTAAGAATTACATTGGACCCACCCAAATAATTCAGGATGATTTTTCCATCTCAAATGCCTTAACTTAATCACAACTGAAAAATCCCCTTTATTATAGAACATAACATATTCACAGATTCCAGGGATTAGGACATGGAGATATTTGGCAGGGGTGGATGGGGACATTATTTTGTCTACCACAGACCCCTCTCCTTGTCTTTTCTTTGTTGTCTCTTTCTCTCTTTCCTAATCTATCAAGATGCTCATGGCTGCAAGTAACAGAGACCCCAGTTAAACAATGGCTTAACCAACAGAAAGTTTAAGGGCTCTACTGTTACCAAGCGAGGGCTCGTTGCCTGACACACACAGAAGCCAATACTATGGCACTGGTTTTTGAGAAAATAAAAGGCTTTATTGCAAGGTCAACTGGCAAGGAGACAGGAGGCAAGGCTCAAATCTGTCTCCCCAATCTAGGGTCTAGGTATGTTTTAAGGGATCGGGGAGGAAGAAGTTTTGAGTTGGCAGAGTTTGATTGGTCACTGTACCAGATCTTCCTTATTGGAGGACCCTTCTCATTGGAACTGGCTCCAGCGGTTAAGTTTCCTGATTTTTGGCTCCGCTGGTGGGGAACTTTGTTCCTGTAGTGCTCAAGGTCATGACATTCCTCCCTGGTGCATGCTCAGTGGGTTTCCTGAATAACAACATGCTAGTACAAAGAAGTGAGATCAGTTAAACACAATTATATGGTTTCACTATAACTGGACACCCAGAGGGAGAAGTGTAAGGATACCGTAGGCACTCGAGGGTAAGGACACCGTGGGCATTCAAGCGGAGGGGGAGGGGGAAGCACTCCCTAGCAATATGGCGCCCTTCCGGGTTCTTCTCCGCAGTAAACAAGCCCGGGGGCGCCAACACCCAAGCCCACCAGCGCCAAACCTCAGCCAGTCACAGGTCAAGGCTCACCTCCTGCCAGCCCCGTCCAATCAGCTACCGCCCCATCCACCCCCTATCCAAACCCAGAATGCAGCTCCCTATAAATGTACTTGCAGTCTTTGAATAAAGCGGAACTTCTCTGGCGAACTGTTAGCCCGGGTCTCGCGTGATTCCTTCCTCCGTGCGCCCCTTCAAGAAGGAGCCTGTGACTCAGCAGTGTCAGCATGGACCCTGGGGCTTCCTATCCCTCCAGTCTGCTATCCATGGCATCAACTTTATCCCAAGGCTGGTTCCTGAGTGGTCAAATGCAGGGGTGCACCTGGGGTCCTCCTGCAGACCCAGAAGGAGAAGGAGCCGACAGGATTACCCCCGGTGTCGGGACCGAGGGATCTCGGGGAAAAGTGAGCCTGCTGGCCGCCAACCCAGCCCCGTGAAAGAGACACTCAGACGCGGCAAGGGTTCTGTCAGGGCAGTTCCACTTTACTGCCGTTACACTGCAATTTATATAAGCAAGCAAGTAGGGGCTTTCCATGAACTAACCAATCAATTGAAGGATCACGCGGGCATGCATTTTGTACTAACATGTGGAGCATAGCGGTCACGCATAGCGGTCATGCAGGGTTCACGAGTGTGGAAATACTGGAGGACCAATAAAAACCTTTTGGAGTTATCTTGGGTTACGCCTCCCCTACTTCCCCCGGATGCCATCTTCATCCTCCACCCACAGGCACCGTGTGGCTCACAGGTAATGTTTGCTCCTAAAAATGGGCCCAACAGTCAATCAAAGATGGTAACCAGGAATTGTTGAGGCTGAAAACTTGCTTATTCACACCCAAAGAGGGAGAGAGAGTGATTACCTATAGCTTTCCCTTTGGACCAGGGCTTCTCAGCCAGGGTACTATTGACATTTGGGGCTGGATGATTCTATGTTGTGGGGGGCTGTACTGTGCATTGTGCCGTGTTTAGCAGCGTCCCTGGCTTCTTCCTACTATATGCCGGTAGCTTCCCCAAGTTGGGACAACCAAAAATGTCTCCAGACATTGCCAAATGTCCCTGGGGACACGATCACCCCAGGTGAGCCTCATATGTCCACGTCTGAACCGATTACTGGGCAAGGGGAGTGGGATACTTTGATTGGCTTAGTCAAATTTGTCTTTAAACTTGAAGCTGGAAGTGAAATCAGCCTCCCTCAAGGTTTATGGCCATGTGGGGGAGAGATTGGATACTCAAACAAAACTCTGGCTCATGACTGGGAGGTGGGAAAGGATGCTTCAGAGGTAGCTAATAATGTCCAACATGCATGGCTTTTGAGTATGTTTTCTTTGATCCATTTCCTCTCTGCATTCTATTCCTATGTGTCTAGTGGTTATTCTATAAATAAATACATATATTTAAACTTGTAGATTTCTAATAATGTGTATTGTTAATCAGCATCTATATCCACCCCTGAACAAGGGAGTCTGAGCAAGCTTTAATTTCCTTCTGGAATTCCCTATTGGCAACTTTCATGCTGTACTGTTTATATTATTATTTAAAATTCCTATACAAGCAATACTTAGATGTCCCAATATATTTTACTATCACTTACTATCACTTTTCACTTTTCACTTACTTTCACTTCTTACATCTGGCTTTAGTCTGTTTTGTGTTGTCATAACAGAATACATGATACTGGGTAATTTATAAAGAACAGAGATTTATTTCTTACAGTTCTGGAGGCTGGGAAGTCCAAGGCCAAGGTTCTCACATCTGGTGAAGGCCTTCTGGCTGTGTCATGGCAGAAGCAGAAGGGGAAGAGAGCACGTGTGAGAGAGAGCAGGAAAGCAAGAGGGAGTCCAAGTCATTTTTACAGCAGGCCCACTCTCGAGGTGACTAACCCACTCCCATGATAATGAAGTTAATGCATTTGTGAGGGCAGAGCCCTCATAACCAATCACCTCTTCTTAGACCCCACATACCAACACTGTTGCATTGGGGTTAAATTTCTATCAAATGAACTTTGGAGGACATATTCAAACCCTAGCACATCCCATTATCTTTCCTGGATTCATTCTTTGCATGTGTTTGTGTGTTTGTATCTTTCTTCAGATCTGGGAAGTTCTTGGCTTGTTTGTTTCTTTTTTTTTTTTTAAGATGACTGGTAAGGGGATCTTAACCCTTGACTTGGTGTTGTCAGCACCACGCTCTCCCAAGTGAGCCAACTGGCCATCCCTACATAGGGAACCGAACCCCTGACCTTGATGTCATCAGCACCACACTCTCCCAAGTGAGCCAGAGGCCAGCCCTTGGCTATTTTTTTTTTTTTTAAACATTGTTTCTTATATATTCTATTATCAACTTCTGGAATTCTTTTAATAAATGTTGGAATTTTTAGGTTTTGTCTGTCATTTAATTTTTCCTCTTTCCCTCCATTCCCTTTGTTCTGCATTCTGGGAATATTGTGTTTAATCTTCCAGTTCTTCCAGTTTACTGTTTTACTATTTAGTTGATGTATTCTACTGTTTGGCTCATCTACTGAGTTTTAAATTTCAGTGGGTTCATATTTATATTTACAAAGTCTCTAATTGGTTCCCTCCCACAATTGGCTCTTTATCTCCTGGATGTGACATTCTCCCTTACATCTTCAAGGAAATTATTTATTTTATTAATGAAGGTAACACTAGCTGCTGTTAACAGAAAAAAACAACAAAACACCCCAAAGTCAGTGATTCAACACAATGGGAGTTCACTTCTCATTCCTATACAGACCAGGGGGAGGTGGCACTACACAGCCATTTAGGGACCTGATTTAACCGAAGCTGACAGAGGATCTTGTCACCTTCATCATGTAATGTCCAATATTGCCCTGGATATTGACAGCCAGCTGGTCAAAAGAGGAAAAGAGAGAGAGTATGTACTTACAGGCCAGGCCTGGCCAGAGTGCTGTCCACCATTCTGTCCACATTCTGTTGCTTGGAGCCCAGTGACATGGTCTCACTTAAATTCAAGGGAGTCTGGGAAAGGTCCTAGCTATGTTCCCAGGAGAAATGCACAGCGGGTTTGACGAACAATTTGCCAGTTTTGCCACAAAGTCCTGTTCTAGTTGGTGTATTAATTCTCCCAGGTATAAGTGTTTCACTTCTGGACTCTCTTTGATGGTACTGGCTTCTCAAATGCTAATGATCTTTGTGCAAAGTCATCTTTATGGTTGACAATCTCTGTTAGACTGTTGGCTGTTTCTGTTTGCATTGCCTGTATAGTGGATTGAATTAGGTCCCCCCAAAACTCATTGAAGCTTGAATTATATCCCCCAGGTATTATGTATTAGAAATTTAGCCTCCACTGTGACTGTTAAGAGGGTGGGAAATCCTATTATGGTAATTGAAAGGTGGAGCCTTAAAGAGGTGATTGGATGGTAGGAGCATGCAGTAATGAATGGATTAAAAATGGTGGTCAAGGGCATGGTTCTGAGGGCTTTAAGAGGAGAGTCTGTCTGTCTCTGCTCTCTCTGCTTCCACCATCTTGCAATGTGAGACCAGATGGACTTCGGACTTCCCAGTCTCAGAAACTGTAAGCAATAAATGTCGTTTTTCTTTATAAATCACCCAGTCTTAGGTATTCTGTTATAGCAACACAAAACGGACTAATACAGCCCGCTTAGGGGGAGAAGCAATATCACCTCTCCCAGGGTGACAGAGATGCAAAGGATTACTCAAAGCCCATTTCTCCAGAGCAGTGAGAAGTCCAGAAGGGGAGAGAGAAGAATTTCAAGGAATAACCTTTCAAGAGAGAAGAATTCCTAGGAATAACCCCAAATCAGGTTTTCTCCCAGTTTTTATTGTCCAGGCAAGAAAGTTATAGAAAAGGAACACAGGTGGTTATAAAAGGAACAATGAGATAATTGTCATGGCAACACTCAGTTCCCCAAGAAACTTAAAGAAACAGCCAGAGGCGAGATGTGGAACATCCCCCAGCCAACAGCCTTGAAGCTTTTAGCTCACATCCTTTCCCATCATTAGGTTTAGCTGCACCAAGGACGACTACCCTTAGAGCAAGCATTTTTGCTGTGTTACATTTTTTTTTATCTACAACAGAGACGTTAGTCCTGGGAAAGTTTTCTAGTTTTTCCCAAGCTTAGCATTTCTATGTGCAATTCTAAAAAGTTAGGCGATTCCTTAAACTAAAGGGCTTTGGCCTTGCTAAAACTACATTTGCTTTATTAAGGCTGGTATCCTCCACAAATCAAGAGTTGCATTCCATACTGTTTTCAGAGGGAATAGGGGACAGGCCAGACCTGCCACCAGGTAGGGTATTTCAGCAGCTGGTCTTCCAGGCTTGGGCACTTCCAGTTTCTCCTGGGTGATCTCAGCCGCCCCAGGTACTATCTCTCCTCCCTCTTGCCTATACTAAACAGCCCCATCACAGTTGCCTGGGCCATGATGGAGAGGGGCCTGAGGGTCAACATGCTGCCTTCTCCTCCTTCAGTACCCCAATTAATTACCCAAGCAGTGGTCCCTGGATTGTTGAAATATGGTATACATGATTTGTTCACAAGTATATGCATTTAAAACTTTGATAGATTCTGTAAGCTGTCTTAAAAACCAAACCAAACCAAACCAAATAACGTCCATTGCCCCATACTCTCATCAAGACTGGATGTTACCAATCTTTTAAATTTTTTCTCATCTGACTGGCTCTCACCGTTTCTTCAATCCAGAGTGAAAGGATCTGTGCTCCCTAATATTATTATCGTGCTCCGATCCATGTTAATCAATTCAAATGTGCATCACACTTCCCTGGAGCTTAGGCCACACATCTTCCTACTCCTACAGGAAAATAAATTCCCCATGAGCTGCTGGTGAGGATCATGGGCCATCAGGAAAGGAAGGAACCTTAGACACTGTAAAATGCAGAGGGTTCTGAAAGACCTTCAAGATGGTCCACAATATTAAAGGTAGCAGTGGCATCTTTTAAATTTCTATTTAGAAAGATAATAATTAAAATAATTCTTTAGGGCCCACCTTCCCCCACCCCCAATATAATGGAATCACTTTGGGAGCCTCTGAATGAGTGCTGACGGGTACATGCAGCAGTCTGCACACCAGATGTGTGTTGTTATGACTCAGCTGGTCAAGTGGTTCCTCATGTGGGTTTTGACTACTCGACAGCAAGATGTTTTTAGTCTTACATGGCTTAATATATACCCATGAGAAAATGCTGGCTAAAAATATAAAATACAAGACTTTGCTGAAATAAAGTAAATGAGGACCATAAAATGGTAATTCTACAAATTTGAATCAAGATGATCTTCATTCACTAGACTCACAAATTGCATTCAGTTAATCAAAATGTTCATGTGGTTCATCATGATGTCTCTTATACTGTATATCAGAAACCAAAGTCGTAAGTGGAAAATTTAGTGACCATTATATTCAGTTTGGCCTTTCGTTAATAGGAATAAAGACCAGCCATACCCATTTCATGTTATTTGCAGAATGGTACTTACATATAGCAGCCTGAACCCTTCTGTTTTCTCTCGTCATTTAGACACAAAAACATGAAAGTAATAAAAATAAACTAGTATTTTTTAAGTGCAAAAGGCATAAATTCCAAGCACACATTTAGGAAAGCAGTTTTTGTCTATTTTTGATGCTACAATGAGTCATTTAATTTCATACATTTTAATATACATTTGTCTCAATACCAAAGATGATATATGTTATTTTAAAAGTTATTTGTTAACAAAGTGTGCTTTCCCCTTACGTAATTAATTTAAAGTAAATCAAACATTTTGTATTACTTGCTAAGTGGGAAAGGTTGAGACTAGTCTTTTTATATTATAGGTATTACTGTTTTAAAATTATACACAGATCGGCCGGCCTGGTGGCGCACTGGATAGTGCGCCACTTGGGAGTGCGGCGGCGCTCCCGCCGAGGGTTCGGATCCCACATACAGACCGGTTCCCGCTCACTGGCTGAGCGAGGTGCGGGCGCAATGCCGAGGGTTGCGATCCCGTTGCTGGTCCCGGTCCAGTACGGGCGCGACACTGAGGGTTGCGATCCGTTGCCGGACACGAAAAAAGACACACACACACAAAAATTATACACGGATCTAAAATGCTTTATTTCATTTAAAAATCCCTTCTTCATTACACATCATACACAAATTATTAAATGATCAAAATAATTTCAAGGCATTGGCAAGAGTTAAATGGTGAAAGGGGTTCTCCAGTCAAGATAGACTGGAAAGCTCTTATCCAGTCTAAATTTCTCAGTTTATACATGAGGAAACTGAGGCCTACAGAAAGTAAGAGACTTATTTACGGTCTCTTAAGACCTTAAGTCTAAGACAGCTAAGACTCGTAAGTCATTGCTCTTTAGTCTGGGTGACGTTAAGTGAATTGCAGGTCTCAGGAGCCTTCTTTCTCCTGGCCCCACCCCCCTTACCAGGTTCAGCATTTCCCTCACTACGTTGCTCCTTTAGAGCCCCAATATCCTTGAGGGCTAAGCTATTTGAGTTCCCTTTATGAGATGCTGCCTTTCCCTTGTACACAGTCGAGGATCAGTCAATATCTGTTGAACTAATAAAGGAGTGGATCCATGAATGGCGGAAGCGGGAAGGGAAGCTGGACCACCAGGGGCCACCTCTACTGCTCATGGTTCCTCAGGTGGGTTCTGCCTGAGGGACTCAGGAGGAAGGAAGGACAGATTCTGCAAATGCTGCTGAATTAGTGTATAGGTCCACAAGTTACTTTCTTGTTCACCATGAAATTGACCCCTTTCAATTTAGGAAAAGAAAAAATATCCCCACCCTGCGGCAAATCATGCATTTACCTTTTCAGCCTATTCCAACTTTTGGGAGGAACTTATTTCAAAGGATCACCCTCTGCTGCCCTTGATTACCCTGGACTCGCCCACACATGCTCCAAGGAGCCCTATACCAGCACGTTGTAAATAGCCTTGCATCCCCCACCTGCCTGGAGCCTGATGGGATCTTGCAGGGTGTTGACCATTCCCTTTGTGAGCTCCTGCTCTCCATGTATGTTTCTCACAGTTTACAAAACCATTTGGAGACAGTCTCACCTGGCAGCTTTCTCTGGATGGACAATCCTTTTTTTTTTTTTTTCCTTCTTTTTGTCTTTTTTCGTGACCGGCAACGGATCACAACCCTCAGTGTCGCGCCCGTACCGGATCGGGACCGGCCACGGGATCGCAACCCTCGGTGTTGCTCCCGCGCCTCGCTCAGCCAGTGAGCGGCCGGTCTGTATGTGGGATTTGAACCCTCGGCGGGAGCGCCTGCCGCACTTCCCAAGCGGGGCACTGTAGCAGTGCGCCACAGGGCCGACCCTGGATGGACAATCCTAACTGCACGAGGCATTGTGCTTCCTAAAAACACCACCTTCAGGAGGTCCTGCCTTACACAAATCTGCTGCTACTTCCTCACTGTTCATTTGATCACACTAACCTCCTCGGTTTGCATTTGAAGGCCTTCTACAGTCTGGTACCACCCTACTGCTGGACATTTGTCACCCTAACATGACCTGTTACTGTGGCCAAGTCACCAACGAGGTCACTACACAAATGACCTTCATTCTGCCCCCATGGCTTGCTCATGCTGGTCCCCCATCTATCACTGTAATCATTGTTTTCTCTTCTGGCTCACCAAGCAAGGTGACCAACATGCCAACAGGCACTCAGGAGACAATCAAGATGAGTGAGGCAAGCCTGCAAGAAGAGACAGAGGGGATAGGTGGTGGGCACTTTGTGGGTGGCTACTGCTGCCCTCCCAGGAGGATGCAGGATGCTGGCAGGGTTATCAACTGGGTACAGTAGGCCCAGTGCCTAGGGCCCAGAAAAATGTTTGAATTTTAATTTCTTTTGAAATCAGAAGAAGTGAATACAGTAGTAATGAATATAAGAATAAACCCAGCCTGGATTATATTCATTTTTATACCAACATAGTAGTAAAGTATAACTTTAAAAAGTTTTTTGCTTTTTAAATGGAGGAAAGGAGCCCCTGAAGACAAAAAGTGTCTAAGACCCAAGACAGTCTTCAGGTCTGGGTACAGTGTTTAGATCTTCTGTATTTTAAAGAAGAAATGGATATCAGGATAATTGTATGAGATCTCTTGATTTTAAATATTGGGAATTAGTTTTAAAATTAAACATGTGGTGGCCCAACAAAACACGCAAGGCTTAGGCTGCAACCTCTCAAAAACCCGAGTTATCTTCGCGTCCTGGGAATGCCAGGGGCTTGTCATGACCTCGGGGACACTTCTGCCTGGAGTACCCCGAGCCCCCGCTCCGGATGGAGCAAGGAGTGGGAGAAAACCTTATGCGTATGACAAGCTCTGACGCCACAACCCCTGCATGCCTGGTCTTGGAAGGTAGGTCGCCGCCCCCGCCCCGAGCCCCAGGCGCGTCGCCTCGGCCGGGTCCGTGCGCCCCGCCGGCAGAGACCGCCTCCGCCAGGCTGGCTCAAAGGTCTTCCGGCTCCAGCAGACGGCCCGCGGCCCCACACCTCGGCGGGCGGCCGGGCGGGCCCACGGCCCCACGGCTGCGAGGTCCGCCGGCCGCTCCTGCGGGCTGGGCCCTGGCCCTGGCAGCCCGCTCCGGCGAGGCGAAGCCCTACAGAGGACGTGGCGGGGGTTCTCGGCCGCAGGGGCCGGGCCGCTCCTCCTATGGCGCTGCCTAGGGATGCGGGCTGCGCTGTTTGCAAGGCCCGGGCCCCTCCATCTGGGAGGCAGACCCTCGCAGTCTTTCTCTGGAGTCACGGGGCCGCAGCCGAGGGCTCTGCCCTTAGCCGCCAGGGTTCGGGCCTGAGCTTGTGCTCGCCAAGCCGCCAGGCGCTCACGCGCATGCTCCGTGGAGGCCCACAGCAGGCCTGCGTGCACCTGATAGAGCCATCGCGAGAACCGCCCTCTGGAGCTCCAGTGGCGCAATCGGTTAGCGCGCGGTACTTATACAGCAGTACATGCAGAGCAATGCCGAGGTTGTGAGTTCGAGCCTCACCTGGAGCATGACCCTTTTGATGTCCGCATTCCCCTTTTGTCATCTTCGCCGGGAGGAAGGAGTGTTTCTGTTTAGTTTCGGTTTCTGTCTCTAACCCCCGCTCGGCCGCCGGCAGGAAGCAGCTCGCGGTGTAAACCCATGCCCATTCTCCGAGCTGCTGGTTGCCACCGCGCACCCGGCAGGCGCTCGAGCCCGGACGTCCTCCTACAGCTCCCTCTTCGTCCTCTTCTCGGGCGGGTTCTTTAACGGCACGCAGTCGCGGGCCACAGTACCACGGATGAGGACCGGAGGTCCCAGGGCGCTGCACTGCAGTGGGGACCCTGGCTGGGCGAGGGGATCAAATATCCCGGGAGCTTCACGCTACAGGGAGAGCCCGAGCTCCCGGCGCCGCCCCTCGCGCCTCGCACCGGTGACCACTCCTGGGCGATCTGGGACAGCGGCGGCCTTCCCTTTTAGCCAGCGGTAACTAGGCATTACCCCCACCCTCCGGTCTGCGAGTCCTTCTCGCCCGCCCAGGCACCCAGCCCTCCCTGGGCAGACTTGCAGAGTTTAGGAAATGTGCCCGGGCCCTCTTCCCTCGCTCCCCCATTCTGCGCCCTTTCTCCTTGGTAATCCGAGTGGCACGCCACAAATCCCGGGCCAGATGTCGTCCCGGGGCAGGAAATTCTGTCAAGCGGTGGGTTGGGTGCGCCTTGCTCCACGTACCCAGGATGGTGCGCGAAGCGGGCAGCAAGTTTAGCAGGGGTGTGGGAAGCCTCCCGGACGTGCTGTCTCAAAAGGGTGGCTTTCAGCTCTTCTTATGGACGTGATAGTTGTTAAATTCTGGGATGGAAATAGTCGTACCCGTAGTGGTGAAAGCTGGACCTAGAAAGCTCAGAGAAAGTGGATGGAGGATGGAGACCTCGTCTGTGTCCTCGGGTACCAGCCCCAGCCTTCGTCTGAGCCTCAGCCTCACCCACCCCAGCCCCAGATTCAGAGGGGGGACCCCATGGCAGCTGAAAGGAGAGCAAGCCCGCCCCGTCGCCTACTCCTGGCGCCCAGTCCCTCACCAACCAGAGGGAGGTCGCCTCTGGCTCACAGACTCTTCCTCAGACGGGTGGTGGCGAGTCCCCTTTAGAAACCCAGCCCAGGCCTGGAAACAAATATTATCTCATCCTCTTTTTTTTTTTTAAGTTTGCTTACTTTCTTCTTAAAAAACCAAAAAACCCAAAACAGCTTTATTGAGGTACAATCTACATGCCATACGATTCACCCATTATACGTGTACAATTCACCCATTTTACGTGTACAATTCAGTGCCTTTTAGTATAGTCACAGTCACCACAACTGTCACCACAGTCAGTTTTTGAACATTTCTATCACCTCAAGAAGAAACCCCTTACCCTTTAGCAGTTACCTCCCCTCCCCATGCTCCCTCCCCCATCCCTAAGCCACCACTAATCTCCTTTTTGGCTTTATTGATGTTCCCATCTGGACTTTCAGATGAATGGACTCGTACAGCATGTGGTTTTTTGTGTCCTTTCCCACTTATAACGTTTTCAAGATTTATCCATATTGTACCATATATCAGTACTTCATTTCTTTTTATGACTGAGTAGTATACCATTATATAGATTCTTTCCATTTTTGAACAGTGGAGAAAAGGTTGGCATTTTCAAAGGAAAATTTGCTGAAAACTGCTTTTTGAGAGGGAATTCATTTAAAAATGTACAAAACTTAAAACTTAAAAACAGAGTAGCCTCTGTCCTTCAGAGGCTACTCACTGACAGCCAGGAGCTGGTTGGGTACTTCTGAGAGCTGAGCACAGAGCAGAACAAAATTCATGGACAGATTCATGAACAAAATGAATGAAAGATCATGTGCTCCCCTTCTGCTCTTTATTATTATTATTATTATTATTGAAACATAACTGATTGTACATATCCGTAGGGTGGAGCACTGAATATCAATACCTGTATGCAGTATGTGATGCTCAAATCAGGATAATTTGTATATTCAGTATTTTAAAATGTAATCATTTTTTCCTGGCCCTTTGCCAGTTTCTCACTAACCACCCTTCCCCCTCCCCTTTTCCCACCTCTGGTGGCCTCAGTTCTGTTCTCCATTTTTGAAAGTTCAAAAAATTATTGTAATTGTTTTAACTTTCTTTTTCTACTTATTTGTTTATTTTTTAGCTCCCACTTATGAGTGAGGACATGTGGTATTTCTCTTTCTGTGCTTGGCTTATTCACTTAACATAATTTTCTTTAAGTTCGTCCACATTGCTGCGAATGGCAGAATTTCATTTTTTCATAGCAGAGTAGTATTCCACTGTGTATATACCACATTTTCCTTATCCAGTCATCCAGTAATGGACATTTAGGTTAGTTCCAACCCTTGGCTATTGTAAATAGAGCTATGATGAACATGAGCATGCAGGTATCACTTTGATATGATGATTTCCATTAGTTTGGGTATATACACAGCAGTGGGATTGGTGGGTTGTCTGGCAGTTCTAGCTGTAGTTGTCTGAGGAACCTCCGTACTGTTTTCCATAATGGCTGCACTAATTTGCAGTCCCACCAACAGTGTAGGAGGGTTCCCCTCTCTCTGCATCCTCACCAGTATTTGTTATTCTCTTTGCCAGTCTAACTGGGTTGATGTGATATCTCAATGTGGTTTTGATTTGCATTTCCATGATGCTTAGTGATGTTGAGGATTTTTTCACATGGCTGTCGGCCATTTGTGTATCTTCCTTTTAGAAATGCCTATTCAATTCCATTGCCCATTTTTTAGTTGGGTTACTTTTTTTTTTACTCTTAAGTTATTTGAGTGCCTTGTATATCCTGGATAGTAATCCCTTGTGGGATGAATAGTTTGCAAATATTTTCTCCCACTCCACAGTTTGTCTTTTCACTCTGTTAATGTTTCTTTTGCTGTGCAGAAGCTTTTTAGTTTGATATAATCCCATTTGTTTATTTTTCCTTTTGTTGCCTGTGCTTTTGGGGTCTTAGTCATAGTCTTTGCCCAATTCTACTTCCTGAAGTGTTTTCCCCTATGTTTTCTTTTAGGAGTTTTATAGTTCCAGATCTTATATTTAAGTCTTTTGTATCAGTCCATTTCTGTTGCTTCAAACAAAATATCTGAAACTGGGTAATTTATAAGAAAACAAAATTTATTGCTTATGGTTTCAGAGACTGGAAAGTCCAAAGTCCAGGGAACACATCTGGTGAGGATCTTTGATAGTGGCCTTACAGCAATGCAGGGATCTCACATGGCAGAAAGTGGCAGAGCAGAGAGAAAGAGCTCCTTGTGCACTCTACTTTTAAAGCCCTCTGAACCATGCCCACAATCACCAGTATTAATCCATTCACTAGGTGTGGTCCTCAGGATCTAATCACCTCAACAGTTACAGTGGGGATTAGCTTCTAATACATAAACTTTGAGGGACACACTTCTATCAATCCACAGCATCTTTAATCCATTTTGAGTTGATTTTGGTATACGGTGAGAGGTATACATCTAGTTTCATTCTTCTACATATGGATGTCTGGTTTTCCCAATGCCATTTATTGAAGAAACAGTTTTTTCCCCAATGTATGTTCTTGTTGCCTTTGTCAAAGATCAGTTGGCTATAAGTTTGTGGGTTGATTTCTGCATTCTCTATTCTGTTCTATTGGTTCAAATGTCTGTTTTTATGCCAGTACCATTGTGTTTTGGTTACTCTAGCTTTGTAGTATAATTTGAAGTCAGGTAGTGTAATGCCTCTGGCTTTATTTTTTTTGCTCAGGATTGCTTTGGTTATTTGGGGTCTTTCATTTTTCCACATGAATTGTTTTTTCTATTTCTGTGAAGAATGTCATTGGTATTTCGATGGGGATTGCATTGAATCTATAGATCACTTTGGGTAGTATGGACATTTTCACAATAGTAATTCTTCTAATCCAAGAGCACAGAATGTCCTTCCATCTTTTTATATCCTCTTTAATTTCTTTCAGCAGTGATTTGTAGTTTTCACTGTAGAGATCTTTCACCTCCTTGGTTAAGTTCATTCCTAGGTATTTTATTTTTTTGGTAACTATTGAAAATGTGTTTGCTTTCTTGATTTCTTTTTTCTGCTACTTCATTATTGGAGTATAAAAACGCTACTGATTTTGCATGTTGATTTTATATTCTGCAACTTTACTGAAATTGTTTATCAGCTCTAAGAGTTTTTTGGTAGAGTCTTTAGGTTTTTCTATATATAGGGTCATGTCACTTGTGAACAGGGACAGTTTGACTTCATCTTTTTCAATTTGGATGCCTTTTATTTCTTTCTCTTGCCTAATTGCTCTGGCTAGTACTTCCAATACTATGTTAAATAGGAGTGGTGAGAGTGGACATTCCTCTCTTGTTCAGGATGATATTGGTGATGGGTTTGTTGTATATGGCTTTTATTGTGTTGAGATTAGGTATGGCTTTCCTTCTATACCTAATTTGCTGAGAGTCTTTATCATGAAGAGAAGTTGGCCATTATATGATGATAAAGGGATCTATACAGCAAGAAGACATAACAATCATAAGTGTATATGCACCCAACACTGGAGCACCCAGATATATAAAGCAAACAGTATTAGACCTAAGGAAAGAGATAGACCCCCAATACAATAATAGTTGGGGATCTGAACACCCCTCTCTTAGCATTGGACAGATCATGTAGGCAACAAATCAACAGAGAAATACAGGATTTAAACTACACTTTAGACCAATTGGACTTGGCAGATATCTACAGAACATTTCATCCAACAACTACAGAATATACATTCTTCTCATCAGCACATGGACAATTCTCCAGGATGTACAACAAGTTAGGTCACAAATCGAGTCTCAACAAATTTTTAAGAATTGAAAGCATTTCAAGTGTCTTTTCAGACCATGGCAGATTAAAACTAGAAATCAATAACAAGCAAAACTCTGGAAACTATACAAATACATAGAAATTCAAAAACATGTTCCTGAATGACCTATGGGTCCAAGAAGAAATTAAACAGGGAATCAAAAAATTTCTTGAAACTAATAAAGACACAACATACCCAAACCTGTGTGATATTGCAAAAGCAGTACTAAGAGGGAAATTTATTGCAATAGAAGCTAATATCAAAAGAATAGAAAGATTTAAAATAAACAACCTAATGCTACACCTCAAAGAAGTAGAAAAACACAAATGATCCAATTCCAAAATTAGTAGATGGAAAGAAATAATTAAGATCAAAGCAGAACTAAATGAAATAGAGTCCCAAAGAACAATACAAAAGATCAACGAAACAAAAAGTTGGTTTTTTTGAGAAGATAAAATAGGCAAATCATTAGCTAGGCCAACTAAAAAAAGACAGAAGACCCATATAACAAAAATCAGGAATGAAAAAGGAGACATTACAATCAATACCACAGAAACACAAAGAATCATTAGAGACTATTACAAACAACTATATGCCAACAAATTTGAAAACCTGGAAGAAATGGATAAATTTCTGGACACATACAATCTACCAAGACTGAACCAAGAAGACATAGAAAATCTGAGTAGACCGATAACAAGCAATGAGATTGAAGCTGTAATCAGCAGTCTCCCAACAAAGAAAAGCCCAGGACCAGATGGCTTCACTGCTGAATTCTACCGAATCTTTATTTATTTATTTATTTATTTATTTTAATTTTTATTTTTATTGAATCAAAATTGATTATACATATTTTTGGGTTTCAACATTGAGATATGTTGATCAAATCAATATTACTAGCATATATATTGTTACAAATTGTAATTATTCTTTATGCCCCTTGTCCAATCCCTCCTCATCTCCCTTTCTCTCCGCCCCCTCGAAGGCGGATGTACGGTACAGCAGTACTAGATTTAATAGGTTTTCAGTTGATTCCCTGGAAAATTCTACTTTGGACAGACCATGCTGAGAGGTGTGATCAGGTCCCCCAATACTATCATAGAGCAGATGTCTCTTCCGTCACTATGAAATGGGCTCTGTGGAGACAGACATCCTCCTCTCTTCTTTATCTCTGCTGGTGACTCTCCTTGTGTCAACTCACTCCAGTGGCTGGTGGACCATCTGTGTGGTGGTTGTGGCATCTAGCCGCCTTCACGGCAGCCATGGTTATCGTGGTGGCTGTGGTGGGCCACCCTCATGGAGGAGACGTTTTTGGCCTGCTCTGTGGTGCTGGCAGTGTGCCTGGTTGTGGAGAGTGTCTGATCCCCAGCTCCATACCCTGGGTCACTGAGTGGGTCCTAAGGCACTGGCACAGTGTGCCTGGTTGTGGGAGGGGGGATCTGGTCCCAGGTTCCATACCCCAGGTCCCTCGGTGGGCCCTGAGGTGCTGGCATGGTGTGCCTGGTTGTGGGAGTGGGGTCCAGTCCCATTCTTCATGCCTCAGGTCCCTAGGCGGTCCCCAAGGTGCTGGCATGGGGTGCCTGGTGGTATGAGGAGGATCTGGTCCTCTTCTCCATGCCCTGGGTCCCAGGGAAGGCCCCAAGGCACTGGCATGGGGTGCCTGGCTGTGGGAGGGGGATCCGGTCCTCAGCTCCATACCCTGGGTCCCTGGGTGGGCCCCAGGGCACTGGCACAGGGTGTCTGGTTGTGGGACGGGAGTCCAGTCTCCTTCTCCATGCCTTGGGCCCCTGGGCAGGGCCCTGATGCTCTGTCCCAGAGTGCCTGGTTGTGTGTGGGGGTCCAGTCCCCAGCTCCTTACCCCGGGTACCTAGGTGGGCCCCAAGATGCTGGTGCAGTGTGCCTGGTTGTGGGAGGGTTTCCAGTCCCCTTCTCCATCCCCTGGATCCCGAGGTGGGCCCAAAGGCACTGGCATGGGGTGCCTGGTTGTGGGAGGGGGGCTCTGGTCCCAGTCTCCATACCCTGGGTCCCCGGGTGGGACAGTGTACACCTGGTTGTGCAATGGGGGTCAGTCTCCTTCTCCATATCCCGGGTCCCCAGGCAGGCCTCAAGGTGCTGGCATGGTGAGCCTGGTTGTGGGAGTTGATTCCGGTCCCCTTCTCCATGCCCCAGGTCCCTGGGTGAGCCCTGAGGCACTGGCATGGTGTGCCTGGTTGTGGGAGTGGGGTCCAGTCCCATTCTTCATGCCTCAGGTCCCTAGGCGGTCCCCAAGGTGCTGGCATGGGGTGCCTGGTTGTGGAAGGGGTTCCAGTCCCCTTCTCCATGTCTCAGGTCTCCAGGTGGGTCCCAAGGCACTGGTGCTGTGTGCCTGGTTGTGGGAGGGGGGAGTCCAGTCCCCTTGTCCATGCCTAGGATCCTTGGGCAGACCCCAGGGTGCTGGCGTGGTGTGCCTGGTTGTGGGGGCGAGGTCTGGTCCCCTTCTCCATACCTTGGGTCCCCAGGTGGGGCCCTGAGACACTGTCACAGAATGCCTGTTTGGGGGAAGTGGGTCTGGTCCCTGGCTGCTAGCCCCGGGTCCCCAGGTGGGCCGCTAGGCCTTGGTGGTGTGCCTGTATGTGGGAGTGGGGTCCAGTCCTTGGCTCTAATCCTCAGGTTCCCAGGTGGGGTCCTGAGGTGCTGGGCAGTATGAGTGGTTGTGGGCAGGGATTCTGCCCCTGGCTCCATGCCTCATGTCCCCTGGTGAACCCCAAAGCATTCGTGGTGTGCCTGGGCCAGAACTAAGTTTTTGTCCTTTGCTTGCTTCTAAAATGGGGGAACTTCCTGTGGGAACCAGTACTTGAGCCCTGTGGTTGAGCTAAATTGCTCTGGTGGGCCCCAAGGCATTTGTGGTATGCCTGGGCTGGAACTAAGTTTTTGTCCTTTGCTTGCTTCTAACACAGGGGAACTTCCTGTAGGGACCAGTACTTGAGCTGTGTGGTTGAGGTAAATTGCTGCTTTGCTGCTGTTTCCCTCGGGAAGACTTTTTGTGCAGCTCAGGGTTTAATGGTTGACCTTATAGGTACTTCAGGCTCTCCAGATACTCGGTGCACCTGGGTTGTGTAGAAATTCTGATCTGGGCCTGAGTTTTTTCATCAAACTGCACCGCAAGCAATTCTGCATTCCCGACCAGTCTCCTTTGAGTGGTCCTGTGCTGACTGGGGGGACAGATTGGCTGTCCTTGCAGTGCCCCAGTGTTCTCCTGGTGGGCCTGTCTCCCCCACTGCCCGTGCTCCAATCACTTCCCATGAGACGGGCCCTGTGCTTGTCCCTTGCAATGACTCACTGGCCTCTGAATGGCTCCCCTTTTTCAGCTGTTCTGGCTCCTCACTCCTGCGTGGGTCCACAGGAACCCTATTAGTGGTCTTGCTGTCCCGGGGGCTGCCAAGGCCCTCTTCTCCCCTGCTGACTCCAAATAACTCCATCTGAAGGGCACAGCTGTGGCTTCTGCTGGCTCCTGCTCCATGTGCTCCAGCATTAAAGCGGCTGCGGCCCAAAATGCTGAGAGCAGTTTTTTCTTTCTCTCTTTGTGGTTTCTTCTGCCTTCAGGGGTTCCATAGGTCTCTCCTCCTCTTCACCTGAGCTCCAGTGGCCCCAGCTTGGCTGATGTTACATTTTTATAGTTGTAAATTTATTGATTTGTGGGAGAGAGTGACACTGGGGACCATCTATTCTACCATCTTGACTGGAAGTCTCTACCAAATCTTTAAAGAAGAATTAATACCAGTTCTCTTCAAACTATTCCAAAAAATCAAAACAGAGGCCACTCTCCCAAACTCACTCTATGAGGCCAGCATCACCCTGATACCAAAACCAGACAAAGATACAACAAAAAAGGAAAATTACAGACCAATATCTTTAATGAACATAGATGCAAAAATCCTCAACAAAATATTAAAGAGAATACAGCAACACATCAAAACAATTATGCACTACGATCAAGTGGGATTCATCCTGGGGATGCAAGGATGGCACAACATATGCAAGTCAATAAATGCGATACACCATATCAACAAACTCAAGGACAAAAACCATATGATTATCTCAATAGATGCAGAAAAAGCATTTGATAATGTTCAATTTTTTTTTTTTAGTTTTGTTTTATTTTGTCAATATACAATGTGGTTGATTATTGTGGCCCAATTACCTAAACCTCCCTCCGTCCTCCCTCTCCCCCTTCCCTCCCAACAACCTCATATCTGTTCACTTGTGTAACAACTTCAAGGAATTGTAATTGTTGTGTCTTCTTCCCTACCCCCCCCCAGTTGTTTGCATATTTATTTATTTGTTTTTAGCTCCCACAAATAAGTGAGAACATGTGATATTTCTCTTTCTGTGCCTGACTCGTTTCACTTAATATGATTCTCTCTAGGTCCATCCATGTTGTTGCAAATGGTAGTATTTCATTCTTTTTTACAGCAGAGTAGTATTCCATTGTGTAGATATACCACATTTTCCGTATCCACTCATCTGATGATGGACATTTGGGCTGGTTTCAACTCTTAGCTATTGTAAAGAGTGCTGCAATGAACAGATAGTGTTCAATTTTTTTTATCCCCGGAGGAATTCCTTCTACAAAACCCCAGTTTTCATTTGAAAACTTTTAGCATCAGAATTTCATTTCCTCTCAAGGCAACCCATTCCATTTTCTGACAACTCTCATGGTTAGAATATTCTTCTTAAGTATTGTTTTTGAACCTTCTGGATCATGCTGGAAGGGTAGTGGCTTTGGGAACTAATTTTTTCTGGTAAGATGGTGGGGTGGGAAGGAAGGAAGCTAAACTAATAGCTCTTTCTTTTTTTTTTTTTTTTTTTTTTTTTTTTTTTTTTTCCG